>NW_010226460.1:0-23119 GCF_000690775.1 Eurypyga helias
GGAGCCTGGGCTGCGGGTCAGCCCGACTCCGTCCGTCCCGCTGCAGCCGTCGGCAGCAGCCTGCGCTTCGTCGCGATGAGGCCAGTGACACCAAGTTGGAAGAATACACCCGCCGTAAGACTTGTATAGCACATACCTGTGTGTAGAGAGGGCAAACGAAACGTGCAAGCGGTTAGTTCCAAAGGGTTTTTATTTTTAAGTCCTCTGTCGTTTGCAGGTAACGAAGGTATTCATTTCAGCTTAGTCTGCAACGTAGGAGCAGACCCGTCAGTATTACTCAAACCCAGGATGATCGTCAGCCCGCGGCAGCCTGGTTAGGCTGGGCATTCCCTCCCATCGTAGCTTCCTGTGAAGTTGTCACAAAATCTGCCCATTTGTGCTGCATGGGGATGGGGAGGCTGTATGCTACTCTGCCCAAGGCTGCGGCCTGCTTCGGTGTCGTGTGGTCGTCTGCTTGCAGGCAGCGTGGTGTTCTGGGTGACCGTGGTACAGTGGGGATGGGGATGGGGAGGCCGTATGCTACTCTGCCCAAGGCTGTGGCCTGCTTTGGTGTCGTGTGGTCGCCTGCTTGCAGGCAGTGTGGTGTTCTGGGTGACCGTGGTACAGCTTCCACCTTCTCGCGTACAAAAAATAAACTAGAAATGAGAGGAATATGAAGTTGGTGACTAAGGTTTAAATGGGTGTTGATCACGGGCAGACTTGAGGACACAGTTCTCTGTGGCAGGTTGAGCTAGCAGAGCTGAGATACGAATGAAATAACGTTCACAGAGAAGGAAGAGCAGCAAGAATTTGCAAAAAAGACACCACAGAGCCTATGACAACTATTGATGTTTGTTCACTGTTTGTCTCGAGAAGCAAAATTGGAAGACCGTGGTGAAAGACAAATCAAAGACATGAAATTGAAAGGAGCCATTGATCCAATACATTTCAAAATGCTTTTTAGGTTGTTGGCCATCATGTATTCGATGACCGTATGCCATATCTGAGATTGAGGTTCGGAAGGGTTGCTCTGGGTGGAAAGAGGTCATGTTTTTGGAAGAGCTGCTGCTCTGCTGTAACAGCGGGATGAGTTTACAGGAAATGAGCAAATGTTTACTGTGAAAAAGACTGCATAATTAAAAGCTGTTGTTAAAGATCAAATTCTCTGAAAAGGTACTTCTCCGTATAATAATTAAGTATTGCATTTTATTCATCTCTGAAGGAGGTACTGGGGAAACGTGAGTTAAGCGTCTGTGAAGAGTAAGAGCACCCGACAGAACTACACAAGCAACGAAACTTGTAGTCTTTAGAATTGTGGGGTTTTTTTTTAAACTCAAAATAGTTCAGGTTCAAATCCCATGAAGGAACTCATTAACTATGTGTGAAAGTAGGTTACGTGCATTAATACATAAATACGATTACCACCTTTTTTTTTTTTTTTTTTTTAAGCTTACTCATCTTTTTTCCTCAAGCTTGCAAGATGTAAAGAACCAAACCCACATGTACCTAGTTCTTGTATGGCACATTAAGAAACACATCTGTGTTGCCTGCCTTTGCAGAGCCAAGTTTTTACCTGCTTCCTCTCTCTCTTCTTTATCACTTCAGGATCTCTCTCTTAGTCCAGCTGCTCTCCACATTGGGTAGCATTGGTCACGTAGGTTGCCAATGTTGGAGTGTTATGTTTCCAGCCAAAAGTAATGTTCTGAGGGCTCTTTTTGGTGGTAAAATGGATCTCCAGCCTCTACCTAGCCTACGCAAGTCCTGTTTATTGTGAGTGGTGTTTTTTTTCAAATAAAATGATTTGCTTAGGTTTTATATACAGAGTTATTGCAGGAGACTCAAGAAATCTAAGTCCTTGTCATATAAGGGCAGATGATTCCATAGCGTGCTCTGGTACCAGCAGCTGTAACACTCTCCAAATGCAGTTGATTTGGGTCGCGATCATTTGACAAATTCCAGTGTAAAGCTCAGAAAAATCCATGAACTCATTTCAGAAGTAAAACTTGGAAAACTCGTGAGTAGATATGTGAAACTCGCAGTCAGCAGCGGAGCAGCAGAAGCATGGGTTGGCGTGGTGTTTGTGTATGTGCTGGGTCATTGTGTGTTGTGGTTGTGGGCAAGTTGGTGGGCGAGTTCAGGAGCTGTGCAAGGTTTGCATGAATGCTGAGGTTAGGGTGTGAGTAGGAAAATAAGTAGGCATGGACTTTCTGAGGGGGTGGTTGGGTGTGAGCAGAGTCTGTGTGCTGAATGATTTGTGTGGCTGCGGAGAGAGGAGCGCTACCTGTTTTTCGGTTTTGCATGGAAGCTGTTTGGCTGAGTGGTTATGAGTAGGACACATCTAAATTATAGTGATGTGGCTTCCCTCAAGTTATTTGGCAACTGGATTATCCATGCAGCTCAAAAATGGCAGCTCCAGCGGGAAGAGGGCAAAAGACGCAAAGGGGATGTGGAAGTGTTACTGGTGTGGCAGGTCCCAACTGCCTGCCGTGTCCTTAGGCAGGCTTCTGCAAGTGCAGGAAAAAATGCTTGATGCAGGAATAAATTTTCAGTCTGTGGGACCAGTAAGACTTTTAATTTTTGTGGTAGTTTGGTTCTTGAGGTCTTGGCTCAACTGCTTCATGCCAAGTTGCTTGTAGCTCTCTGAGGGCAGCGAGGTCTGGGGCAGTTGTGTGAAGGCCTACAGAATTGCCTTATATGTACAGGTTTATCTGACCCCTCCGTGTGCCCCTGGAGCAAATCCTGTCATTTACAAGACACAGAAGTCTTCCTGCATATCTCTAAGATCTTGTGGTGTTTCCCTGAGCCTGAGCAACAGAGGAGAGGATTCCTCAGGAAGAGACTGCCATAGGATGAAGTGTGGTTTGGCTCAAAGCGATGTTGCTGTGTGTCCCAGCACAGGTAAATTCAAGCCAGGCTGGCTCTTGATTTTCAGTTCTGTAACAAATCAGCCAGAAGCCTGCACTTTTTTGGTGTCACTCGTTATCCTGGCAATTGCCTTAAAGTAGACCCAACTCTGTTGCCCTGGTTTAATTTACTCCGTTTGTGAACCCAGTGTGATTTACGGCGGCGTAAGAGGGCTTTTACCAGGTAAACCCTGCCTGCACTAGTGAGTTTGAGCATATATCCACAAACCTTTTATAGGACAGACTTGGTCCAAGTATTCCTGGTATCCTCAGCTGCAGATGTTCTCATCCCAACAGATCTGGCTGGCTGGCATGAGTCGTTCCTGGCTGGCTGAAACTTGCAACTCCTCATGTTTTGCTTGCTGCCTGTCTGCTTGCCTGTATCGCAGGGAGCACGTGGGAACTGCCTTAACAAAGAGGAGATTTAAGCTCAAATTCTTAGATGAACTTTATGTTCTTACGTAGGGGTTGTGCTGCTCGATTAGGAATTGCGCTCAGACATTCATGTTGTCTCGGCAGGTTTTGTCTTTGGGTTTCAGGCATCTGCATGAGGGGATTGCAGATGGGTGTATGTGTGCTGTACTGCTGCCCAAGGCTTTTCTAACTTTGTAACGGACCGGGGACCATACCTTCGTCTTTTCCAAGATGAGCATAATTTAGCGAAGCAGAAATAAAAATGTAAAATGAAGGTGGCGTTATTTTCCATTTTCTTGTAAACTTGGTTTTGGCCAGAAATAACCTGCCAGCGTTTGCATCTCTCACTTGTGCTGTGCGACCTTCCGACACCCCTCAGGCACTGCAGAGCTGTGGGACCCTCGCACAGCCACAAAACCGTCACCTCTCCGCCGGTGCCGAAGTAGACGTCTGTGGAGGTGTGGTGGGATGTGTCCCCTGTCACTGAACCCCTGTCCTTGTGTGCTGGCTCTCGGAGTGGTTTGGGTTGTGAAACCATGAGACAGCAGTCTGCCGAGATACCGTCCTTGTGTGGCTGTGAGCATCCCCAGGAGCTGGCATGGGACGTGGGACGGGCTGTGCGTTCAGCTGCGCGCTGGAAAGGCGCAACGGGCAGTTTTCGTTACGCCTGTTGGCCAAGGAGTGTTGTACAGCAAGGTGAGGTGGAAGCCAACATGGGCCTGTAGCTTCTGCTGCTTATTCCCTGACACCTGGTTGGTTTTTGCTGACGTTTATAGAGAGCTGTAGTAGTGTCTTAGAACTTTCCCAGTTTGGGACTAGCACTGAAGTCACCAAAACCAGCCACTGCTGAAGCGGGAGGTGTTCGGTTGTCAAGGCCCGGTGCTCTCAAGCTCGGGTTTAGCCAAACCACACTGTGCTCATGCCAGGTCTTGTTCCCTCCTCGCTGGGCGTGCAGGGCAGCGCTGTGCTGACTGCTCTATGGAGGAGGGATCTAAAGCCGTGTCGTCCGCAAGGTTTCCTGTGAGAAGTTTGTTTCTGGCCGTCTTCTGCGAACTTCACAGGCTGCTCTGGCAGCAGGAAGTCGGGAACAAATCAGGCCAGCATTTGCTGCCAGCATTTTTAAGCTGTTTTTTAAGTTAGGCATAGTTTTGGTTTGGGTTTATTTTAATGAAGCTAAAATGTCAGCTGTGATGTTCCAAGTGATAACTGCGTTGTAAAGTCTCTAACTTTGAGAAGCAATAAATCAAAACAGTTGTCTTGTCCAGAAACTCTACCTGGCACGGCCTGGGAGAAGTGCCTAAATGGGTGTTATGTTTGGATAAGTAGTTGAGGGGCAACAGTGATAAAGGTATGTTAAAAGCTTATGGTTTACGAAGGGATTTAAACATTACTGTACCAGGCTTGAATGGGGAGCTGTTAATTATATTCTTGCTCTGACAAGCCCCTAAAGATGGCCCGAAGGGAGGAAGCAGTATGGCTCTTACCCAGCTCAAAATAGTAAGAGAGTGCAGTTGGGCTGCTCCTACACGTCAGGCAATGGGAGAGCTGGAAACCAGAGCATCTTGTTTATGCAGGAGGGCTTGAGATGAGATTTCTCGGCCTGCCCTCGTACCTGAAGACGCGCAGCTCACGTGTGCCCGGTGAGAGGCGAGTCGGGGTGGAGGGAGGAGTGGCGAGATGGAGCTGCTTGGCCATCTGGGTAATTGATCCTCTGCAGGTTGCCTGTACACCTCCATTAATTGCCTTGTTTGGCAAAGCTTCTGTTATTCAAAGAACCTTTTTTATCAATAAATTTTCTTGCACGTTTCAAAATGTATGTTGTGGCTGGAGCAGGGCTGTTCTGAAGGTGCTCGTGTGTCTGGAGGAAGATCTAGAGTTGATGAGTCAGGACTGCTTGGTTTGTGGGGGTTTTTTCTCTTTGAACCTGGGTTGTTTGCTTTGGTCTCAGCTGCAGTTACAGAAGGAACTTCCTCCTCCTGCACACTGGCCAATATGAAGAGTAACTAAGGTTTTAAAGACTTTGCTTCCTCACCCTCTGTTCAGACGTCTTGTTTCACTGGTACCGAGCACCGGGGTGGTGTCGCCTACACACAGGGGAGTCTCCAGTCTCCTGTTTGTCTCCCTTATTGTATCTATGCCACCGCTTAATATTTCCAAGACAACAACAAAAATCATAGTTATGGGCAGCTCCGAAATTGCTTGTTGCCTGTCAAGAAAACAAGTTCTTAACACCACGTAGTCGGTGGCTGGTTTATGTCCTCAGACACGTTGGTTTACATCTCCTGGACGACTTCAGGCTGCTTAGTACAGCTCTTATTTATGGACACAGGTGGTTCGCTGAATTGCAGACTCTGGGCTCTTCCTTCTTGTGCTGGTGAAATCCACGCTCGTTCCTTTTTCCTCTTGGCTGTGTCATTGCTTCCCGTTGCAGATCTCCATTTTCCAGCTCCTGGTGTGTTCAGAGTTCTGGTGCCTTCCTCCGTTGGATTCCCAAAGAAACATGGCGCTGGTCCCATCTTCCAGCTGTCCCGCAATACTGCTCGTGCACTTGTGATTTTTGTCTCTTCCACTTCACACTTACCAGCGATTCTGAAAAGCTTTCCCTGATGATTATTTCTCCCATGTGCTATAAGGATAAGCGAGGTACAAACCCCTGATTAAACCAAGTTTTCTCAGCAGGTTTATTGTTTTTTTCCCAATATGATTTTGTAAGTCACGGGAATGCTTGGATTGTTAGAGACACACTACACCGCATTGCATTTCTTAAATGTATTTAATGGTAAGTTCAACAGCATGGGGCTGGTACTTGTGCCTTCCAAAAAGCACGAGTAAGATAAAGTTAATTCCTTGGTTTAAAACTGTATTCCAGTAATGTCTTCCTTTGCTTTCCTGAGGAAGTCCTAGTTCCAACTTGCTATCTGACAGGTGTAACACTGCTTGTGATTGACTTGGGTGTAAGCTCGGTTGTTTCCCAAGTTGGCTAAAACAGCCCCAAAGTGCAATGACATGGCAGGTACTCAGTGCTGCTGGGAAGCGCTGAGGGTCCATTCCCGGGGACCGTGTTCGTCAAGAGTGTGTTCTGCCTGCTTCGGGCTGCCACGCGTGTTCAGGCAAGGTGTGCTGACCGAGGGTAGGTTTCCAGTTCGGATTACAGTCCAGCTCTGGTGAGCTCAGTGCAGTCAGAGCAACTTCACGTTTTTGAGATAAAACAAGCTCTTCACTGTGCTGAGCCCCTGAGCCCTGCACACATCCCCTGTGCTGCTGCCGAAGGAATCACACTGTTCTCTTTCTGTGGGATTGGGAGGGTGAAATTTTACCATTTTGCCTGACACACTTTCCAATTGATGACAAAATTAAGTTATTCCTCCTTGTTGTTACTCTTAAAGCAAGCACAGCAGCTTCTGTAGGTCTTTGGTGAGCTGTTGGGTGGACTGCTTTCTCTTGAGGCCTGAAGTTGCAGTTACAGATAATCTTGAGAGAGACGTAGGAGAGGCATAGGCGAAATCCTCTGAGAGCTGGCACCCTTTGCAGGGTGTGGTGAGACTGTCTTTTATGTGTGCTGCTAAAGGCCAGGGTGCGACCTCAAAGGAAACCTTTGGATTTGGTTGTAAAATACCTTTTTGGAGGATGGCAGTGGGTGGAGTGAACTGCTGCGTCATGGTTTTGTGTCCGACCTGTTTAATAATGTGATTAATAAGGACTTTTGCATGCAGAAAGAGCAGCTTTCATGGGAGAAAATGTTGCAGGGGGAAAGGCAGACGAGTGTCAAAACATCACCATTAAAATGATCAGTCCTAAGTAGGGCTTGATTAGGTTTCACATGGAAAGCGTGTACTCAGAAGACTCAAACCTACCCAAGGAAGCCGAGATCAGAAGGAGACTAAATTGACCTTACGTTTGCATCAAAAGCAGAATTTTCCAGTTTTCTCCTTACCAGTGCGAAATCTCAATGTACTCGCTTGTGGCTTTTGGGGCTGAGTCATCCCTGTGAGCGTGTCAGAGGTTTGGTGCATATCTTTGCTGGCAGTGTTTGTTGGAGGCGTAACTTCGTTTTAAAATGCTAATGCTCTCGGGAAAAGGCCAAAACATGGGGGCAGGTGAAGGCTGTATCATCAAACCCCAGTTTTACTCCTCTCCTTTGGAACGATGGCTTTGCTAGCGTGGCAGTGTTGGTAAAGCTTGTGTGGACTAGCTCTTAGGGTTAATCTGGGGCAAAATCATTAATTCGGAGCGACAGCTCTTTCCAAAGAGCCACGTTTCCCTCTTGGCTCCTGCAGTTGTGTTCCCGACACCCTGCTACAGCTGGGTAAGTAGGTCACTGAGCCACCTTGTTTACCATGACGTGCGAGCAGGTGAAAGTTGTGTGTTGCAGAGCATCCAGAACAAAGCGTCTGCCTTCTGTTTCCCAGATTTTTCCATCGTTGGTCACTGGTAAGTATGGCAGACCTGCTGGAGGTGGATGTGGCCTGGAGTGTTCCCGTTCACAAAGGTGCAGTCGTCGCAGACAGCTGTTTTCTTCACCTCTTTAAGTACTGATATACCAGTGCTCTAAGGATTAAAGCATCCCAAGAGTTACACTGTTGAATAATTTATGTCACCATTATAGGAACACATGGGTTGTCTTTTCATGGATATCAGGAAGAAGTTCTTCCCTGAGAGGGTGGGGAGGAACTGGCACAGGTTGCCCAGAGAAGCTGTGGATGGCCCAACCCTGGAAGTGTCCAAGGCCAGGCTGGATGTGGCTTTGAGCAACCTGGTCTAGTGGAAGGTGTCCCTGCCCATGGCAGGGGGGTTGGAACTAGATGACCTTTAAGGTCCCTTCCAACCCAAACCCATGATTCTATGATTCATAATAGTTCACAATCCAGGCAGAGGTTTTAAAGCTAAAAGTATTCCCACAGAATTACATCTGACTCAGGAAAGCAAGCTTTATTTGTGGCAGCTGAATTAGTTGTTTTGGCTTTTATTTTGTTTGTTGTTTTGTTTGGTTGGGTGTTTTAAAGTTGTTATTCCCCCTTCTGTAAACAGTCAACTGTAAAATGTAGGAAAAACGAGTTTTCAGAGACACGGATCCTTTCTCAGTGTGCTTCTCCTGCGTCTTAACTGTCCCACAGCAGTGCTCTCGCAGGGACTCGGCTGCACGGTTGGAAGTGTGAAGTGGTTTTACTTTGTTTTGTCCTTTTAAAATAGGAGCTAAGTTGGAAGATGCATTTTAATTTGAACAAGAACTGTGGACAGTCCTCAATCTATCTGTTAAGGTTGTTTTTAATTACTTCAATCTGGTTTATGCCATTAGATGTGAACTGTGACACCTGGCAATAGCAGTGTTAGCTCCTAAGCCCTTGTTTTCGTTGGTGTGACTTACCCTGCTTAGATTGTTGCTTATATGTACAGAAGAGGTATTGGATTTTTTTTCCTCATTCTACCTTATGTGGTGTAATTTGAGATGACTCATTAGGATTGTGTTCCTGAAGTGATGTAGAAGAGCAGATTCTAAATTTGTCACACAGACACACAACATCAAACTCACTGTAAACCCAGTTGTTCTTAAGGCTTTTGCCTTAAGTGTAGTGTGTGCCAAGCAATTTTCCTAACCAGGTGCAAGAAGTTGGGGTGAATGTTATGCATTTATGGGACGCTATTTTTATGTTACTGGAAGCAGTTTCAACTTAGAATGATGATGATCTTAATTAAAAAATGGCAAACTTCCTTTTAAAATATGTATGGAGTCAAGCTGCTGAAGGTTAAGTTGCTTAAGAAATCAGGACGCAGAAGCTGCCTTGTTTTGTTTCCCCAGCTCTGTTTGTGTCTCAGCTCTGCTCTGCCCCCAGCTAATGGGTTTTCTGGTTGGCTGTGAGGGTTTTATTTCCTTCTAAATCTTGATGTTCTGGTCTTGCGTCTGGGTTACCCAAGGCGTAGGCAGCCTCTTCTGCTGTAGTTTGGCAACTCGGGGTGCTTTTAAAGTAATTAGAAATGTTGTCGGAGGAGGAAGCTCTCATGTACATGTGTTGGAAGCAGCTGGACACTTGGTTGCTGGTTGCCACTTCCATAGGCTGAAAAAAATCACTGTGAGGAAACATCCTCCTTCCTGGGATGCTGACAGATCGGGAAAGCTCTGCTTGAGCATAGCTAGAAACAGGTTTTCTGAAGTGAAATTTGGTCGGGGGTCAGGGTTATGTATTTCACATTGTGCTGTCTGCTCTTCCTGAACTGGGAACAAACGGGGTTTGGAACTTTCCGCGTGTGTTGTGACAAGGGTGCCCAGGCCTCTGCTGGCTAGCGAGGTGTGGGTGCAGGCATGGCTGGCGCTGGGTGATGCAGGAGGAGGCACGGCTCCTCGCCTTCCGCTTCTGTGCCTCCTGCTTTTTTCTCCTCCTTCAACTTCCTTTACACATTAGACTCAAAACTTGCTATCTTAAACTCTTGCAGCTCCAAACCTGGTTATCCTGGTCGTCCTTGCATCCTTTTTCTCCTCCCCTCTTCCCAGCAGCCATCCTGCGGTATTTGATGTGAGTGACAAGGAATATCCAGCTGCTGTTGAGGAATGGTTCTCGGGAAATCGTTGGACCAAAATAAATAACCCAGTAGTTAATAAACTAACAAACTGAAGTTGTGTGACTGATGGATCCAACTCCGGCTTCTCGGGAGAGGTGACAGGAGCAAGGCTTGGCCTGAACTGGGGTGCGTTTGCGTGGGGTGAATCTTTCCCCATGTACGAGTATCTCTAACTTTGAAATCAATCGATTTGTTCTCAAGGTTTGTTTTTTCTGCTTTTGAGTTTGTGTTTTGAGCTTTCATAGGAGTCAGTTTGTTTCTTTGTAGGTTAACCACTGTTGATGCCTGAAACAACCCACAGTAATTAGAACACCTAGCCTGATAAGACCCAAAAGCTCTGCACAACACTCTGTTGCAACTAGGAGGTGCCGGTGTTAAGTCCGCACAAGGTGATTTAGCTTGGGTGTGTACGGGTGACGCGAAGATGAAAGTTAGTAATTGGTAGCACTACTCCTTTCCCTAATGTCCCCATTAGTGCAGGCATGCCACACGGCTGTTAGTGCCTTGCACCTGCGCTGAGCCCCAGTTCTGTGTCGGTACCGCTCTGCTAGCTACTCACAGGTACCTGATAGGTATGAAACACAGGTCCCATATGACTGCCTCTCCTCCCTGGTGGAGGAAGCCAGATGCTGCAAACCCCGATGCATTTTATGCTCAATTGAAAGAAAACACGGTTTCATCCCAGAAAACGAGATGCAGCCTTCGTTACAAAGCAAGGAACCTCGAGCTCAAGCAGAGTTGGCATAATAAAAATTGGGGTAGTTTGGGTAGGCTTGAAAATGTGTGTAAGGAAGCCTTGACAGTGGGTTAGCATTGAAAACATGTAGCTCTGTGTGTGTGCCCTCTGATTTGTTTGGAGCTGGAGGCGTGCAAGATGCCTGTTGCGCGGGGGCAGCTGGGTTGAGACGCGGGGCGTGCGGCACGGCGTGCAGGATTGCTCCAGCTCTGTGCTCGCTTCAGGAGTCACCACTCGGTGTCTGCTGTTGCAGCACACGCTGCATTGGAAGGCTAGAGAACAGGCTTAGTTTTTCTAATGCCTTTCCAAGTGTTAGCAACTAAACAATTTCCTAATCCGTGTTGCATGGTTGTGGTTGTTACTCGCAGTGCGAGTTGTGCTCGGTGCCGTACGAACGCGGAATGCAGCAGCTCAGCTTCGGACCTCGTGCAGTCGGGATAACACCGTGCTGATGGACACGCACGGAGCGCTCCGCTCGCTGGCGATGGGTCACTTGAGACGTAGAAAAGCCATGTGACAACAACAGCACAAATATGATTAACTTCAGGGCTAAAATTACCATCCTTATTCACACTTAAAAATAGCTCCTTATAGACTAGGGATTTATTTGAGGTGAGTTGTATCATACTTTGTGAGAAACTAATTTATTCCGATGTGCATAAGTGAAGCAGAATCTGTCCTTTGCTAAGTCCTATTAATATTTTTACTTAGGATGAGTGTGGATAGTAGAAGACTGAGACAAACGGGACACTTTCAGCTTAGCAAAGCCACAGCTTTTTCGATTAAGAAAGAGCATATCTAAGAGTATATTCTCATATGAATATAAAAGGTATTTTAAGGCTTTTATTTTAATGCGCTGTGATACAGCTGTACATCTCTATGTAGACACAGAGGTAGTGAATCAAGTTTCCTGGCCATTATATAATCTGCTCTTCATGGCCTAAAATGTGGAAAAAAAGAGGTTCAGAACGACCTTTTAGCTCTTGGGGCTGTTTTCATCAGACTGGTGGCCACTGATCCCTTTGGAACACTGAAAGTTGGCTTTCCTGGAAAAAGTGTTTGCGCTAATGGATGGTGGAAAGCAAATCTGTCTGCTGTGTGACCTTCCTCATCATTCCCCCCAGTCCCTCTCTACTCTGCTCACACGCACATCACACTCTTCCTGGTATTTTTACAGAAATGGCTCCTAAGCGAAGCATCTGCTGGTGTAGATGAGCGTTTAAAGCTCGCCTGGGCAGCACAGGGGCTGTTTCCTACCGCTGAGCGCAGTTTGGTTACAGCTGGGCATAGCATTAGGCTGATAACATCATGAACTACACAAAATGGTAATGCAGTCCAAATATTTGTGCTGCCAGCGTGGATTCTGATCACATCTGCTCACTAATTGGGTTTTTTTTCTTGGTAAAGTGTTGTTTGGTTTGTTTTGGGGTGTTTGGTTTTTTGGGGGGTTCCCCCCCCCCCAGTTTTATCAAAGCAAACTCCTGTGTTCATCTGTCAGCAGAGCTGCTGGTCTGTTTGAAGTTCTGAGTGAAGTTTTTGAACGTTAGTGATGAATGAGCTGGGAAAAGGTTACTGTGGCTCTTTGATGCCATGGGTAGTTTGCAAGGCTGACCATTATTTGTTCAGTTTGGAAATGTGCTGAGCATAGAGACCATACATCCATCCTTTTCACACTAATGCAAGAGAAACACTTTTCACGCCATAACTAGCACTTGTTTCTGCAGAACACTAAGAGCAAGCAGTGCCCAGGTTGTAATTTGTTTGTTTGTTTTCTCCTCTTGTAGAACAAAATTGAACTATAATCCTCCGAAGGATGATGGCTCAACGTACAAGATTGAACTTGAAGGGATATCTGTTGATATCATGAAAGAGATACTGGATTACATCTTCAGCGGGCAGGTGTGGTATTTAAAAAACAACTAGATGGAAATTAAACTGTTAGGCAAAATAACTGGGGTCTAATGCTGGTGTCCTGAATGATGAACCTGTTGAGGTTTAAAGCTTTGCGATGAAACTTTCCCAAGGCGGTTTGTCACACGAGGGCTCTGCAGGAGCTGTCTCTGCTCTTCTCGTGCAGTGGGGGGACTGAAGTAGAGTCACTGTCAGACGCTTGTAGCAAAATCTGTGGCTGCCTTCCGTAAGCCGCTTTAAAACGCAGGCTGACAGCTGTAACGGAGCACTGGTTTGAGAGCAGGAGACACAGAGCCCATCGCTGATGTTACAGCACATCAGGCACCCTCCCTTACTGACCCCCGTGCCCCCCTCCCCACCTCCTGCTGCTGGCAGCATGCCCCTTCAGATCTTTGTGCCAGCAGCCTTAGTGGGGATTGAAGTTGGTGTGTCCGGTTTATTTGGAACCAGACTGAGATTGCTGAAGGAGTTCAACTTTCAGCCGAAAAAGAAAGGGCAGATGTGGTGTGAAATCCTCTCCAGGACATGCATTTTAAAAATGGATGTATCTATTGCAGCAAAATTAATTTTAGGTTCCCAGATTAGATTGGCAGTTTTACGGTTACTGCGGGCACAAAACTCTGCTTGACACCTTCTGTCAAGCGAGTCCCCTTCTGTCCCTCTGTTAATTTATAAATGTGTAGTAGTCGTATCAGTTCTCATAATTCTTTACACTGGCATTACTGCTCCATTTTTCAGCCACTGAGAATGAGTGTAATGAATGCGGACATGTCATGAAACAAATGAGTGGTAGTAGCTATAACTTCTAAATTAATTCTTGCAGATCAGGCTAAATGAAGAAACTATCCAAGATGTGGTACAGGCAGCTGATCTCCTGCTGCTTACAGACTTAAAAACTCTCTGCTGTGAGTTTTTAGAAGGTTGCATAGCTGCTGAGAACTGTATTGGTATTCGGGACTTTGCACTGCACTATTGTTTGCATCATGTTCACTACCTTGCCTCAGAGTATCTGGAAACTCACTTTCGAGATGTCAGCAGCACAGAGGAATTCTTGGAACTGACTCCTCAAAAGCTGAAAGAAGTGCTGTCGATGGAAAAGCTCAATGTTGGAAACGAAAGATACGTCTTTGAAGCGGTGATTAGGTGGATTTCTCATGATTCGGAATCGAGAAAGGTCAGGACATCCCAATGTTTATATTTGCAGTGTGGCCCAAATCAGTGTGTTTATTCTAACTGGTGGGAAATGAAAACGGATACATTTCTTTCAGGGCTAATCTTGCACTTAGAGAATTAGTTGAATTTTGCCTGAAATGCAGAGAGTGGAATTGCAGTGTAGGGGTGAAAGCTGTGTTGATGATGTTGTTGATCCGCTGTCTTTATTATTTAATAAGCATTATGAAAAAAACATACCTTTTTGGCATTTGGTGATGTAACCTTGTTTTTGCATGGAGAAAGCAAGTAGCACGCTTGTGAAACTTGGGAGACTCGATGCATTTTGTTAATAACGTTGTGTTGTAGATTTTATTATTAGTACCAAATATCAAAAATACTCCTAAGTTGTTCATAAATGTAGAAGCGTCGGCACGTACAAGTGCAGCCTCTGTAAAGTTGGGGGCTTTCTGGCATTTGTCTGTCTCTGCAGGTTCACATGAAGGATGTCATGTCGGCAGTGTGGGTTTCGGGCTTAGACGCGGCGTATTTACGTGAGCAGATGATGAGCGAACCGCTGGTACGGGAGATCGTCAAAGAGTGCAACAATATTCCCCTCACGCCGCCGCAGCAGGGAGAGGCCATGCTGGCCTCCTTCAAGCCCCGGGGCTACTCGGAGTGTATCGTGACCGTCGGCGGCGAAGAGCGAGTGTAAGTAGGCAGTGCGTCACAGGTCGTCACGGCGGGTAAAGAGACATGTGTCTAGCGCTCACATCATCCCTGAGAACACAGCGTGGAGAGGGTGTGTGCACCTCATGGGCTTCTTACTGTCACTTCAGTTTGGTTTTTAAGTTGGCCAGGTGCACCTAAAGTACCTTTGTGAATGATTCAGCAATGAATAGTTGCTTTGGGATAATTCTCTGACATGCAACATGTAGTAGACTTAGAGTAGGCCATGTTGTTTGTTCACTAAGTGTTGGCTGTGTTGCTTTTGATGTGTTGTTTTTTTTTTTAAACTGAGTAGACTTCACTCAAAATAAGCACAGACCGTTGGAAAAACACTTTTCTCATGATCTGAAGAGCATCTGTAATAAATCTTTAAAATACTAATAATGCATGTGTGCTTTAACTGTTTTGTTTATAATAGCTGTGGTTCAAAAAAAAGGTAATTATGGGTGCATCTGACATGGCAGGTGAAAATTCCTGTTCCACATAATAGCTCCTTTCTTTTCTTGAGTACCCCTTGCAGTGGAGGGGTTTGTCTTGTTTAAATTAAAGTTTGGCACTTAGATGTTTTGCTTTTCGTACACGTGTATTAAAATACTCAGATAACATTTTCCATGTCAGTGTTTGGGTCGCTTTACTCAGACATTGCTAATACTCTCATTTTTTTTACTTTGTTCAAAGTTCCTGCATAAAAGGTGTTACAGAGGGATATGGTACGGGTGAAGTGCGCCTGCCTTTTATGTCTCCAGGCTGTACAGAAGTAAACTTACACGTTTGGGGCTCTTCTCCTTATCAGGGAAATGCCAGGCTTCATGAGTGTTTACAGAACCCTGAACCAGCGAGTTTGGGACACCAGTCGTTAACAGCGAAGTTGTAAAACTCTGTCTTGTCTTTCTGTTCTTGTTTGTTCCCTCCCCACCCTGTGTTCAGATCACGGAAACCAACCTCAGTGATGCGGTGTATGTGTCCTCTTTATGATCCCAATAGACAGCTCTGGATTGAACTTGCTCCTATGAGTATTCCAAGGATCAATCATGGAGTGTTGTCAGCAGGTAAAGGGGAACTTTGTGTTTGTTAAAGTCATTATTATGAAAACTTACCAGTGCCTCACAATTGGAGATACGCTTTATGATACTTTTTTTCTTAAAGATGGACTGCACTGGGGTTCTTTCATGCTTCCCCTTTGTCTGCCCAAAACATGACTTTATTCTGTGAAATTCCCTGTCCTCCGAGTGTCTTCAAGTCACTATTCCTGCAATATTTTGTGGGAATCTGCTCCACCTGTCTCTTCAGGAGTATTTTGTGTGTTAAGTAATTCTGGCTCCTGCATCACTGAATATGTTGAAGATTATGTACAGTGATAGGCTTGGGTCAAGGTATCAGTAAGTGCTTTACCTTCTCCAGTCCAGAGTCTGACCTCTGACGAGTCTGGATCTCTTGATGAATTCCTGGGTACAGGTCACCGGTCATGTCTTGCTCAGTCCACAGGTGTGAGTTCTGTTATTAAGTTCACCTTACCTTTTGTTTTACAGAAGGATTTTTATTTGTGCTTGGTGGTCAGGATGAAAACAAGGGAACACTAAGCTCTGGAGAAAAATACGATCCAGATACCAATTCGTGGAGTTCCTTACCACCAATGAACGAGGCAAGATCGCTTTATTGGGATTTGGCTTTTCTACTTTGGCAACACGTTCTTTTGTTCTGCAAAATTTTATTCTGAATCTCCAGTCACTTGCATCTTACAGATTCAGAACTGTGCCACAGGCTGCCTTCTGTTTACATGCTCTTGCTAGTCTTGCGGTCAGATAGACTTCTGAATCTGGAAAAACAAAGCTATTAGTGAAGAGCTGGTTGTAAAGCCAAACTACGAAATTTCAGCATGGAATTCCACATGGAATCAGTCACACAACACACTTCATATTCTGCATATGTTGGTCTCCTGACAATATGCACACACTTCCATTGTGTTGCACACAAGAGAACTCCTGATGACAATATGCACATGCTCACGTTGTGTTGCACACAAGAGAACTCCTGTCTCGGCAGAGGGGTTGGACTGTGCAGGGAAAATGGCCAACATACACAACTTGGCTTGTTTGGTTTGAGTTCATGTTTCCTCCTTCATATTTGCACTACATCAAAGAGTAACAGTTTATTTGTAAACATAACATTATTCACACACCTTTGGTTTTACCTTCCTAAATCAGCACTGGGTGTCTATTAAGAAATTGTTGTTTGCCACAGGATTGAAGCCTCTGGTTGGCTAAAGCCTGTCCTTTTGGCTACATCTGTAGTTGCGACGCATTCAGCTTCCTGCTCACTGAGTCAGGCTGAGGGCTCCTACACGCAGAATGCAAGAGCTGCCTTTTCACAGATAATGACTCCAAGTTTTGCTGCTGCAGACACCTGGAAGCAACAGCTTCATCATGGAGACACCGCTGTGCAAACTGAAATGCGGCCAGACGTTCTTCCTAGGTTTCTGTGGGGTCTCTGCTTTTGCTGCTCTGTCTCTTTTGAATACCCATTGTTCTGTTTAGTTGAAGAAATTAATAATCTTACTCTGGAGTTAGGACTCTTCACCATTTAAAACAAACCAAACCCAAACATAACACCAATGTCACGTTGCAGACAGATGTGCTGAAACACAGGTTGTGTTGATTTAGTCACAGTGGCAGTTGGTTTACAATGTCGGCTTTATTGCTCTTCCGTAGGCACGACATAATTTTGGTGTGGTAGAGATTGATGGAATTCTGTATATTCTGGGAGGTGAGGATGGCGAAAGGGAGCTGATCTCTATGGAGAGCTACGATATTTATAACCGGACCTGGACCAAGCAGCCAGACTTGACCATGGTTAGAAAGGTAAGAACTACAGTCTGTGTTACCGCGTGACTTACTGTTAAATAGTTGATGCTGATATGTATCTCTTTTCCCCAAGCTTCTGCTTCAAGTAGAAGCTGTTACAGTCTTGAAATGCAATGAGAGAGAGTAGCTCCTCTCTTTAAATATCAAAACAACACCATGGCTGAGAATTTCTCTGCGTGGCATTGTTTGATGTTCCATACAGGCCACCCAGATACATACGGCGCCTGTACATACAGTTTTGAGCTCTCAGTACTGTGCATTTATGTGTAATTTTAGATGTATTTTCTCTTTTTTTTTCCCCACGAGATTGGCTGCTATGCAGCTATGAAGAAGAAAATCTATGCAATGGGTGGAGGCTCCTATGGAAAACTCTTTGAATCTGTGGAGTGTTACGACCCCAGGATTCAGCAGTGGACGGCAATCTGTCCTCTGAAAGAGAGACGGTGAGTGAAAATGGAAGGGGGAGCTAGTTGTTTTTAACCCTGGTGAGTGGGAGTTGTGCTTCTCTGGTGAGTCCCTGGAGGTGATTATCAGAGGCCCTGATAACATCTTTCTGAATCATGATGTCCTGTAGTTGAAATGTGGCCGAATAAAGATAAGCATCCAAGCAATAAATAGGAATTTTGTAGAAACACACTCCTGATGCTACAAGCAATACTTCCCTGGTGCAAAATGAAAAGTAGGAACTGTAGTTCAGTTGGAACTTCAGAATTTTTTCCAGAGATAAATACTTCACTGTTTTGTTCTTTTACGTGGTCTGAATTAGGTGCTTACAATTCATGTTCTTGCATCTTGTTGACTATATAAGGGGAGGTGAGGGAGGTGACTTTTTACATTTTTTTATTTATATAATGGAGAAAGTTCAGAAGGGTGTGGGAAATGGTTTTGTTATATTGCTTTTTTCTTTTTTCTCTCGTTTGGACTCTCAGATTTGGGGCAGTGGCCTGTGGAGTTGCCTCTGAGCTTTATGTATTTGGCGGGGTCAGGAGTCGTGATGATAGCCAAGCCAGTGAGATGGTGACCTGCAAATCCGAATTTTATCATGACGAGTTTAAAAGGTAACCAGCTGCACCTATAAACACAGCAAATACATGCCTTACACATTCACCTGTCAGCTTCCCCTCCCTGCTGTGCTCCAGCACTCCAAAATGTGTGAGATCTGTGCCGTGCATCTCCGTGGTCTGTCCCTCTGAGACACCAGCCTAGAGCCCTGGGCCACCGTGTCAGGCGGGAGTGCCCCCGGACAGGAGGAACCGCGATCTCACGGGCTGTTGGCCTGGTTCTTCCCCCGCAATTTCCCCAAGTGCAGGGTGCTGCTGCCCCCACCCATACTCGTGCCCTTGCGAGCACTCATGGAGGAGTGCAGGTACGTACAGGGATACTTCTCCATGATCCAGTCCTGTCTCCAGGGATTTGCAGCTTAGGGTTTCCTGCGCTAGAGACTTGATGTGGTTTTGGCACAAGCCTTGATAGCTCGTTGCTTTTTGAGCCCTGTAGGCTGTTGTCATAGGGAAGACGCTATGGATACTGTACATTGCACAGCACCTCTGCATGCTGTGCATGGCCAATCTCCTTTTGTTTGTTTTGATTCTGCCTCTGATGACTTCATTTGTTCTCTCTTGGCTCTGGTACTGCAATCTGCCTTACTACATCTGGTGACCGTGCGAAGTGTTAGACACAATTTTGTGTATAGTCACCTTTGTTCTCCGGTCCTAACTGACAAGTTTGGTTCCTCTGATGGTTATTTCTTTTTTTTTTTTTTTTCTTCTTGCATACAACTTTTTTTATATTTTTGGTTTGGGTTTGGTTTTTTTTTTATATAAACTAAATTGATGAAGGACTTTGTGGTCAGATACTTTAAGGCTTGTTGGCAGTGGAGGAAATTAGTGTGTCTGTATTACAAGATCAAGACCAATTTATGACTGTGACCTGAATAAAAACACACAAAAATAGAATAGGAGATCTAAGTTCATTATACAATTTTCCTGTAAGATGTGGATGTCAAGAGACTTTTAATTTCTGTATGAGGAGGTCTTCTGTGGTGTTCAAACTAGCTATAATCAAATGAGGCAGGAGAAAAAACATTCTTTAAAGCGGTTGTAGGAAGCAGACAGGTAAGAAAAGCTATTGCTGCTGATGCTCACTAGGGTTCTGTAGCCCTATGGGGCGGTGGGGAAATGCTCATAGTTGGTTACCTGTTTGGTGAGAGGTCTTTGAAAGGGAAGGAATTCTGGAAAGGAGTGCTCGCTTATCTCCTGCTTGAGTTTTACTTGATTTGCCTGAAATATTGCCAAGCTGATTCTGTTCTTCTAAAGGTGATATCAAACAGCTCACGATTCCTCACTGTAAACGTGTCTCACGGGTTGGTACAGGCTGAGCTTTCATAAAGTGGAGTTTGCAGAACCTGGGTGGTTCCAGGCTGGGTGCTGCAGGTGAGTCCCTGGTGCCACCTGCTGACTGTGGCACAGAGGCCAGGCAGAGGTGTTCCCTGCTCTGCGTTCGGTCTCTGCTTGGTGCCATCCCAGAGAGGTTAAGGAAAGTAAAATTACAGTGAAAATGCAGTTGCTTCAGGGCTTTTCTAGCACCCGATATGGGGAGCGTGGCACGAGGGCTGTGCTGGAGCAGAGGAGGATGAGCACAGCGAGTAACCTGCATTGACTTGCTGGAGCAGGCATGTATCGAGGGCTGCCAAGATGCTCAGACTCTGCCTTTCTGCTCTGCCACCGCGCAGCATTTGAGCTTAGAAACTTAACTCTGCGTAAATCCCTGCTTCACAGGTGGAGTGTTTTCCTTTGGAAAGGCTGGGCCAGTGGCCGCTGGTTCTGCAGGAGTGCTGCTGGCTGGGGATTTGTGCTCTCCCGGACCCCGGTCCAGCCCTGCGGGCAGAAGGGGTGTTCCTGGCCAGGAGAGGGTGCACTGTCACTGCCTTATGCCGTAGCACTCGGGCTCTCGGGGGGCTGACACCCACCCCGACACCAGTACCCTCGGGGTCCTGGGCGGGGTGATGCCTCTCGGGGTGGCTGTGGCCAGGACTGACACACTTGAGCAGTTGTACCTGTGTGAGGAGGGAGAAAACAGCCAGAAAGGGACTTGCCTTCAAAATACAGTTAGCAGATATTTTTGCCTGCCTGATACTGAGGCAAAATACTTGTTGCCCCGTGCTCTTTGAAGTAAGATTGAATCTGGAAAATTACCATGGTTTCATTACAGTAGTGTTTCACGAGTACCAGATGAAGGCAAGTTGACTCTGGAAAACATGAGGGTATTATTTCCCAGGCTGCTTCAGAAATAGCAGCAAAACACATCTAAATCACTTTATTTTGAATAGTGAAAGCTTAAATAATACACTTCTGTTAAGGCTGTGAAAACCTTATGCAGAGTACTGCTGTGTGTTCAATTAGTTAAGCAGTTCCGCTTGGGTGCTGTTTGCTCTGCTGCGCATCCTTCCTCGGGCGCAGAGCAGAAGCGATGCTGCAGATCCTACCACAGGCAGGCAGTGTCCCTCTCCGTTCCTGTCTGCAGAGCTAATGTGACAGACTGGTGCTTCATCGGAAACGTTACGCAGTTGCTACAGGGTGATTAACTTATAATTGTGTTTCCTCAGCAGTAGTTTCTGAAACAAATACAGGTAATTAGTCCCCTTCAAACCAGCAGCCTTCAAAAAGTCATCGTGAAGGATAAAAGCACCTTCTGGCTCCCCAGCGCGTGTTCTTTCGTAGTGACAGGGAGGGAGTAGCACTGGGGCTGTCGCAGCCAAAATGCCATGCTGATGGTGTCCGTGTGTGTTGCCGACATCCAAGAATGTTGGGTTAAGAGCTTTGTGGAAAGGAGTGTGTTTGCAAGATCCTTTGGCAGCAGTGGGTCAGAAGCACAGTATATAAATTTCTAGCAGTCTCAAACCAAATTCAGTGGTTTTTTGATGGTTACATCTCCGCAGTTCATACCTCACAACGAGCTGCAGACTTTTCCAGCTGCTCTCGCCTAAGTGCAGAGCTCCATCATGTTGACTTTGTTGGTGAATGGAAAGAATTTCTGTAGGCTGAGGTCAGCCGTCAGACACTGCTGGTTTACAGGTACGTGCGGCAATGCACACGCGTGTGATCTGCATTGTCTGCCACGGCCTTCAGCTCTCGTTACGCCAGGGTACAGGATCCAGCGTCATCCAAGGCATCCAGAGTCCGTGAGGACCTGATTGATGGGTTTTACTTAGTGTGTATGTCTAAGTATGCACTTACCTCAGTATATAAACATATTAATTCATATAAGCCGGCATGATTCTGGCTTGGATTGGATTATAGGGCTGAAGTTTAACTTGTTTAATATTGCTTACTTTCACAGTAACTTACTCCAGAAGAACTCACAGTGCAGAGTCTTTCCACCTTGTTATTGTTAATGGTGACGCAGAGCTTTCTAAAGACAGAACTTTCTAAAGACACAGATCTTCACGCTAGCAGAAAATAAACATCGAGGCTCCTGCTAAGCCATTCTGTATAAACAAGCAATAAAATAAATGAAGTGAGACAGAATAGTCGCTCACACATGAAATGTGGACAGGGTCATGGAGAAAATAATTCTGATATCTGAATTACTTCTGGAACTGAGATTTTTTTCAATTAATAAACGTTTTATCAGCCTGTCTTTAGAGTCCTGTGCGTGAGTGAATGTAGGTGAACTGAGGATAGAAAACACGCACGTCAGACTGCCGTGTTTCAAGATGTAGACCTTTTTCCAGAGGCTATAGACTGAGCTCTTATGTGCATTGTGTCCTGGTTTTTAAGGTATCCATCAAGGTAAAACCAGACTTTTTAACAAGTGAAAACGGGAGATGGAGATGTGAGGGGGCCCTTTGCTCAGTGATCTGACGTTGGCCTACTCCACAGACAGCAGGAAACCTTACCTACATGTAAAACACCTTGATGGGTCAGCCTTTCTTTCTGCCAGAGTTCCAAATCTATAATACGCCTTTTTGCGTCACGTAGGTGTGTGGAGAATTGGATGATGTCTGTACACACTGAGCTTTTTTTTCTAATTAATGTGGATTTTTGGAAAAGATTAATAAAGCACAAGTTGTCTTTAGGAATCAAGAGCTGCTGGTGGAGCTCTGTCCTTGAGCACAGCCACTGCTGCTTTCGCTGGTGGTCTGTGAGCGGGGTCGGCTTCCTTCCTTCCTTTCACCAGCTCCTGGTGCAAAAGCATTGCCAAAATCTGCAGGTGTTGGGGGTGATCAAGTGAGGGAGACTTGCTCAGAAGCAATGCTTGGTTAAAAACTCCTTTAAAATACTTTTTGCTGCCTTGAGGAAGTGCTTTGAGTGGTATGTAAGTAGTAAACTAAATCTTGCAACGTAGTGTGTGTAATCAGGAAGACTCTCCCATTCAGTGTGCAGGAATTTCATTAGAAGTGCTTACGTGAATGTGATGGGAAATGGAACTGCTAACGCTGTCAGAGGAGAGGAATGCAGGGAGGATGTTCATTCACCTGTAGCCTGCCTTTCGCAGCGGGTGTGAGCCTGAGGAGACAGGCTGGAGTATCTTGGTTCTGTCGTATTGACATCCCACTTGGAAATAAAAGTTACCATCCTGCTTATTAATTACAGCATGTGGATGGAACTTTTTGTTCATATGCCTTTAAGACTGAAATAAAAAATAAAATCAGGATTCCTTCCCCATTCTTCAGTCTGAGTGGAAGCCTATTCCAGTTCTAGAGCAGTCATTCCTGTCTGTGGTTGCGGAGGCACCTGCCTTCTCCCCAGCTACTTGGGTTCGGTTTGAGTAGAGCCATCCCGGGGCAATACACAAGTTATGTTCCAAGGAGTGTTTTCAGATTCCTGAGGATTGTGCGTGTTTTTTTTTTTTTTTTTCCTCGTGTTTTTCCTTACAGTTCG
>NW_010226460.1:23160-24996 GCF_000690775.1 Eurypyga helias
GACCCCTTGCCCTTCCTGTCTTTGTTCCTCCCTAGCTCTGATGGCTGAAGCTGCTGCAAGCATTCCTGAAAAGTTGGCTGTTTTTTAAAGTGCATGTGCTGAGAAAGGTCGAGAAGGAATTTTCACAAGCAACTACAGATTCTCTAATGTCTTTGATGTGCAGTAGGGAAATGCTTGGAGACCACACCGTTGAGGGCTTTTCATCTGAACCCCGAAACCTTGAATACCCAGCACAGAAAAACCCCTGAAGTTCACACATCTTCCAGGCTCACACTCCATCAGTAGCTAGGCTACACTCATCAGATTTTGGTTTTTTTCCTTCTTCAGCAGGGTCCTACATTTATTGTTTAAAAAAAAAAAAACCAAACAAAACCAAACCAAAGAAATTGCAGTCTTCCTCCAGCATTCCTCTGCCACTTACTCAGTTTTTGTAATTTTTGGTGCTAAAAAGCAGTGAAAATACTGTGTCGTCTTCCTGCAGTAAGGAAAGGAAGCTACTGAAACGTGGTGAAAGGTGTTTCGCTCTGTAACGGTTTCTGAATCAGGGACTTCTCCTTTTCTGTTCTCACTTCATCTGTCATCCTCTCTGACAGCTACAAACCATTCCCTTGCTGTCTGCAGAATCTTAATCCTTCAGTGTATAGCACAGACAAAATAATGGACAGCTAATCCTTTCTCTTGGCCTTTAAAAATGGTTATCTCGCTCTGAGGTAATTGATACGTAGCAGCCTCTCCCTCGGTGCCAGGAGATCAGAGTCACGAGGTCAGGTAATGCACAATTTCCTAAGGGTCAGTGGTATCCGTGAGGATATTTCCTACCTTCTTCCCTCAGATTAACCAGGTGTGGCCATGAAAACACAGGGGATGCACGGGATGCTTTGCAAAGGCTTTTCACTCCTTCCTGTTCTGTAAATTTATTTGTAACAAATTAACATGTTTACTCTGCTTTTGATTCAGAGGTGGCAGTTGCAAAAAGAACCTGGAATTCCTTTCATGTGCTCATTAAAAGTTGCATACCAGGGTTTTCTATTATTTTTGCAGGTGGATTTATCTAAATGAGCAGAACCTATGTATCCCAACTAGTTCTTCCTTTGTGTATGGAGCTGTACCCATTGGAGCCAGCATATATGTGATTGGAGATCTCGATACAGGTCAGAATTAGAACTAATAACCTCCTGTTGCTTGTCTCTTCCAGGCTTTCAAATATGCGGCACTAATGAGGCCAAATTCTTTGAGAATAAAAGGCTGGGACTGTGTTGTGTTAAGTTACTGTTCTCTTTGGGGGAGTTATGCTGGGCACAAAGATGTGCAGGTTGGCTTTGGGCACTGGAGCTCTGCAGAAACAAATGCAGCGCTATAGGTGTTTGGTTAATGGGCACTTGGGAGATCGAAGAGATCACGACTAAGCGTGTGTCACCGCGTTTGTCTAAATACAAGAACAAATGTTAGTGCCTGAGGTTGTTTCTCCCACTTTTGCAGTGGTAAGCAGGCAGTTCTGCGTTTTGGGGACGTTGTCCTGTGGCTCACATGGATGTGACAATGGCTCCTCTCTAAATCCCCACTGAAAAAATGGGCACTAATAGACTTCCCCAGTGCTCAGCTTTCAGCATCTGGCCACATGCTGTAAGAAGCACTGGGAAGACAGCGTACTTCCATGGCCACGTGTGCATGTGTGAGTGTGCAACAGGCTTCCTACAGGTTATGAAAGAGCAAACTCCAAAAGTGGTGGGTTTAGCTAAGAAGTGTCACGGTAGTTTCCTTTGGACAGCAATTGCAGCCATAACACCCAGAAGTTGATTTGTGTCTGTGTGTGCTCTTGTTCACATTCTTAGAATC
>NW_010226461.1:0-12479 GCF_000690775.1 Eurypyga helias
TAATATAATATAATAAAATATAATTATATAATTATATAATTTGGGGAACAGTAAAGGAAACATTATAAAAGTAATCTTTTAAATATAATTAAAGGTTCAGTTGAGGACTTAAGTTTGGTGTACTGTGGGGAATAAAAAAAAAAAGGAGGAGGAAGGAGTAGTTTTACCTGGATTAAGAAGACAGTATGACTAGGCTGGGCTGCCAATCATTTCACGTAGATTAAGAGTTATAAAAAGGGAAAGGACTTATACTAGAGATCAGCCTTTCTCTCCAGTTTATAAGTAATTTGGCAATTATGGTTACAGAACACTGCCACTTCCTTAATGAGAGACTGAATCCACAACTAATTCCTGGATGATAACCTACTCGCCACTGAATTTTTCCAGAAGGTTGGAATACAGAGACTCGTGCTTACTGCCAAGCTCTAAAAACAATCACTTAATAAGCCACTTGAAAAGCATCTGTATAGGTATAAAGGGGGTAAGCAGTGAGAGCTTGTGTTAGGAAGTATTCCAGCAAAATGCATCTTTTTCCTTTATAAACTCTGTTTATTTAAATAACCTGCAGCACACATTACCCACTTGGCTGGTTGTGCTCTCCTGCAGCAAGAGACAATTGCATAGTTACATGGCTAACATTCAAGAAGCAATGCTTCTATCTTTTCAGACCCTGATAAGTCAAGGGGTCATATACTTTCCCTTCCAATTTTACCATCTAGCCATTAAGGTTTATAAAACGGCTGCATTATTACGTGAATTACACAGATTCATCTTGATCAACTCGACAAATGTCATTCTACATTGATGAACTGGCTTACTGAAACAAAGAATGAGCCTCTTATTGAAACTCATATAAGAACCTGAACCTTACCTAGAAAGAAAGAGGAAATTATGAGCAACCTGTCTTTCAAGTCACCAAAAAGTGTATTGGGCAAAGCAATGGAAAATATGATACCAGGAACAATCCTGCTTTGGCATAGCAATGAGTCACATTATCTATGATCTTTTTCATCATCTGCTGTTGAATTATCTGAATGGAAAGACAGTATAAATAAACTGTAATTATTAATTAAAAAAGAATTGAAACTACCGGTATTTCATTTAATAGCGTAGAACAGACAAATTATTCTGAATCCAGATTCTGATACTCCTGTTCATACCAAATAGTAAAATTGGCTGATACTGACCTACTGTAGTAACTGTGGGAGAATCTCTGAGAGGGCATTGGCTTAAGTACACAGCTTTGAAATTATGTGGTCCTGAAGCAAGAATAAGTACCAGAAAGTTGTCTAGTTTTTAAGGTTATTTATTATTTTATTAGGCTTTTCTGGCACTCTGCAGTTATGTATTATATTGAATTAGATCTTCAATAAATAAGTGAGAATAAAGATATTAATAGTTGAATTCTTCCTTCCTATGAAGAGAAAGGAGTAGACAAAACCTGTGGAGAGAACTAGCTAGTACTTGCCATTCATCCCTAATGATCCTGGAGTGTTTCTTAATTTTTCCTGATCTAAAGTAGACTATAATGTATCAGCCTTTCCAATACACAAAAGTGATGCTGGAATCAAGGAACAGTGTTCTTCAAAAGACTGTAAAAGTATGCTAACATAACAAAACTCTCAGGTACTGCAAAATAATAGAAGAAATTCTCAGTTTGGACAGAATATAATTTTCAAATATGCTAAACAATGCTGTGTAGTACAGAAAGAAACAAAAAATTAAACTCAAAGAATTATAACTATATACACAGTTCTAATAACAATGTTTTTGCACAATGATCATTAATAGTGCAGGGACAAAATTCTCACATTTACTCTCACATGAATAAATAGGAGAAGGAATATCTGATCCATGTTTACTCATATAGATCCAAAACAGAAGCAAAAAACCTGCTTTATCTTGATGAATGACACCTTCTGGAAACCGTTTTACATCTTTACCTACATTTCTGAGCCCCACTGTTTTGGAGCTAAGAAACCAGTATCATGTTTGAAAAAATTCCTGCTTTCTTCAGTGAACTCCAGGGTCACTGCAGGAACCACACGTTTCTAAATCAACCCTATTTTCTTGCTATAAAACCTTTGGCACAGTCTTGTGATCAGTCCTGTCCAAATCATTGAAAACAGTGGCATGAATACGTTGAACACCATTTCAACCATTAAGTCAACAGAAAGATTATGTTCATTTCAGTAAGTGATCCCCCATGCTTTTACAAAAATGTAGTCTACTTTCTTCTGTCAAGATACAGGCATAATTTACTTAAGATTGCCTTGTACTAAGTAGGGACCAGATTATCCTTCCAGCAGAAAATGCTGCTTAAATGGGAGAAAATGCCCCTAGGGATTTCCCTTGAGGCGATACCTCCACACCAATTAAAAAAAAAAACCAACCACACACCGTTAAAAATATAGAAGCAGTCAATGGAAATAAGCTCAGGCAAGGGACACATCCTAGAAACCAGTGGCCACCTATGCAAAGACCCTGTATTGCTGTAACCGTTCTTGACCCTACCCACATAGCAGTACAGCATCAGCTATTTTTTCTGTTACTGAGCAGTATTTGCAGTCAGCATGTTATTTTGGATGATGGAGATGTTGCAGCAAAGCAGTGAGCAGCTGGCTATTTAACAACAGGAATTGGGCAACCCCTCTTGAAATAAGAAACTAAGCCTTTGTTAGCTACTTTTCTCATCACATTGTGTATGCCATGAAGGAGATCCATACAGAACCCATCGCCAAAGCTAGTTACTGTATTTAGAACGGGTCAGCAGTGCCAAAATGCACAGCGGTGGATTACTTCTGATCTTCACTTAATTACATGATTACCCAGCTGTCAGCTACAAACAGTAAGCTCCAGTGATAAGCAATCAGCTTGAACAGTCCTTTGGTGATCAATTTCGCAAGTTTTGCTGCATTTATAACATAGTAGCAGAAAACTTGTATTAGACCTGATATGATAGTCCCAACTAATATTAGAGTGGAGTTCTGCAGGCTCTCTAAAGAATGAGAGTCTTTGTTTTTAATATCAGTACAAAAAAGTGGAGGGTCATGAAACAGGGATAGGAGGAGAACAAAAAATGGTGGCTGTGTTTGGTTGATTTTCAAACTAACAACTAACTTGCCTTGCACATCAGCAAGAGCTTTTTACTAAAAAAGGTGCCTGAATATTGTCAATTTTCAGGTACTACTGCCTACATGGCACGACACAGTTCAGTCTGATTCTTGGTATATCTAAGTTAACAAGAAAGAAAGTGCCAACCCTCTATGGAAGAGAGTTATGATTGCAATTACCTTTGACTTAAAAGTTGATGTAGGGCCAGTTTCTCTGCAACAAAGGTAGAAAGGAGGTGGGTTAAAGTAGACACACAGAAGGCAGTCCTAAGGGATCCCAGTGATGAAATCTATCCTAGGAGTCGAGACTCCTGATATCTATTTTTGGCATAAAATTGGGAGGAGGATATGATATGTGATGGGGTTAGCTTCCATGACTTTACCCAACAACATAGTTCCAGTCATAAATAGCTGCGCTAATTACAATATAACTAGTCACAGAGCACTGTCCAGCATCAGTCAGATACTACCTCAGAAGGGTATTGTGAAGTTTAATTAACGCACACAAAATACTTGGAAAGCCCATTTCTCTGTCACTGCGATGTAGCACGCCACAGCGTCAGAGCACTGTTACTGGTAGTTTGAAAAACAGCAAATGATCCTCTTGTTGCAACAGATCTGAGTATTTGCCATAACCCACTAACACATTTTATAACAGACAGGGAAAACGAAGGTGATTCAGCACAATGTAAGCTTAAACTGGAAATAAAAAGCATTGAAAAAAATCTGGAAAAATTATCACAGCTACCCTTCCTGCAACAGCTCAGTGAGTTACCCTCTCCTCACATAAAAACTTCTTAATTCCAGTCTTCAACTATCCCCCAAGGATAGTTATCCATGTCAGATTTCAGGATATTTGATTAAACAAAGACTTTATGCTACTTGTGCAGAATGTGAAAATTATCTTCCCTACCCCTCAATGCTTTCCCTAACACTCTCTCCCACGCTCCTGCCTCAAAACCGAACAGCAACGGCTGCACTATCAGTTTGCACACTAGACTGGTTTTGTACCATTAGCTGACCCTTCTTTTAAGAAAGGGTCACCACTGGCAGCCATGTAACCAAACCTAATTCTTAGGGAGCCCTGCTGGTACACTGTGTCTGATGGTTCTTGAAAACCAAACACACATTTCGGAAAGTAGCCAATTATTCCTAAACTTAGATATCAACCTCTACTCCTTTGACATTCTAACACTTCATACATTTCTGTATATGTAGCAACATTCACCTACAAATCCTGAAGGACTTCCCAAACATGTCTGTGCAGCAATACCACAGCTTTAATGGGAAATACACCATTACAGACAATGTCAAATTATAAAATATGGCAAGATATCTTATATCGATGATAGATCCTAATGGTAGCTTTCAAATCAGTCAAGGCTAGCTACCTAGCCCTTCTGACAATTATACTGAGCAACAATCTGTTTGGGTTTTTTAAAGATCCTAAAAGCTTTTTAAGTTTATTTACTAGTCTGTTACACAGGACACTGACAGAAGTAGCAGAACCATTCCGCTCACCTGCATTCAGTTATTCCTTTCACTATGAAGAATTACAAGATCTTAAAAAATGGACCTTTGATACAAACACAAGTTTTTAATCAGAAAACTATTTTCTTAAACGACATTTTTCTGCATTCCTTCCTGCTCCACTGGAACAGATTCACACTTTAGATGAGACTGTCTCTGATATCTGAAGTGGTTAGGAATTTTTCCACAGTTCTCTGGGGAAAGGTCTGCAGAAAAATAGGTTGGACACTGGTACTGATCAGTGTAGGCAGTCTTCATGCTTGAGAGCCAGTTTTAAGAAACATGGCCCTAACAGCTTTCATCACATCACCTTCCTATGCCTTCTCTACTTGTGCATGGGAAATTCACAGCATTTCTTTCCCAGGAGCTGCTTATGTGAAGAGAAAAAGAAGGGCTATTTCATTAGGACTGCTTTGCTCTGATCTGCCATGAGTACAGCACACGCCTGAGGTCGTTCTATTTTGGTCTTTTATTCCCAAGGTTACTTTAAAGTAAGTGGTGCCACTTACATTGGAGAGAAATGAGGCCATAGGATTTCTCAACCTACTGCTGGATGAGCTATTGAAAATTACCACCTCCACTTCTTGCCAAAATTTCTTTCACAAGTTCCAAGTTTCCTTCACGTCTCCAAGCCTGGAAGGAAGTCAAGTGTCCTGCAACTTGAATCTCGAAACCAGCAACATTAAACTGGAGAAGATGCTGGATGGAATAAGACTGGAAACTCTTAAGGGATACCCAGCAGAAAGTCACTGGGAAGTTATGCACAGGTGTGTGAAGAGCACAAAGCACTGTTTTCAACTACATACAATCGAAGCTGCAAGAGACAGGCATGATGTTGCACACACCTAGTAAGTTTAGAACAAGAGAATAGGAATGCTAGCATAATTTCCTCGTATATGAAGAGACACCATGTAAATCTATTTGATCTGGAATTAGATAAGACAATAAAATACTAACTACCAACATGAAAACGTGTTTGATTTTTTTGTGACCAAGCAGCAGAATATTTCTACTTCTCTACAGAGCAAAAGTTCAAGGGATGACAGTCCCAGGAGAGAAAGACAAGGAAGATCCCACTTAGTGTAAAGCTGGATAAAACCAGATTGATCATCCATAAGCAGACAGCTAAAATTAACCTGGAAAGGAGCAGTAAGAATTTCAACAGTCTAAGGGGAAAGGTGGAAGATGTCAAATTCTCCAAAAGGGGAAATTAAAGCAAGACATAAACATGTGGAGTTTAAAAGACAAAGATGTAAGCTACTGCTGAAAAACAGAAAACTGAAGAGCACAGTATTATTAAATTGCCAAAAAAAAAATCCAAAATAAGAGTAGTCTGGTGGTTTCTGCCAACTGGTACTTGACAACCTCCATTCTGTAAGCTATTAGGTTATGTGGCAGAATCAGGAAAGGAAGTAGATGATGTGTGCCTAAGACAATCCCAACAGAGAGTATAGGCCATGAAACACTCATTTGGTTGTTCACTAGGATGCCTAGACAAAGCTGCTGGTGATTATGTTCTTCAAACTAGACCAAAGTCATAAAACAGTATTTTGCATTTTTAACAATCTGGATCTTCAGCAAATACACGTGCATTTTTCCTCTCATTTCGTTCCCAAAGTGAAACAAAGCGAGTGCTATTATTCCATTTAACCAAAAGAAAGATTTAAGGTGGATAAATTAGGTAATTTGGCTAAAGCCATGCAAAAAAACCCAATCAGATCTTGTGGGTAAGACCACACTCAGACCACCTTTGTCTCACTTTCTAGCAAAAGAAATCACTCTTCCTTCTGACACAGTTTATCATATATATATAATTTTCCCATGCCTTTTAATATGCATTTCGAAAGATGCTGACAGTTTAAATTTGGATCCCACGCTGAAATGCACAAAAACATGCTTTTACAGAAAATTTAGAAGTCAAAATCTTTCCCCACTTTTTAAGCACCTAGATTCAGCACTCAGCTAGCTCTCTGCAGCTGTTAACAACTCCAGCTACATGCAAGAGAGGATGCTGTCTTTCACTTTTGAAAGTTCCTATAACGTGTTTCTGCCTTTCTACTCAAGAGCATTCCCTTTGACTCCTTAGCACTACTGTTGGAGTGCTAAATGCAGAAAGACACATATTTAAAAACAATTTTATTTTGCATTTGCTTTTACAAAGGTATGTTTGAAGGAGTATACATCTAACTAAATCTGAGGAATTCACACATGCATGTAAGGAGAAATAAGAGAAGATGAAAAACAAAAAAAGGTTATGTCACAGAGTTTTAAAAATGCATTTTTAGTAATCTAGCATGTAATTAACACCACAGATGCAGAAATAAACACACAGGTCACACTGTATATATTTGTAAGGTTTTCTATATTCACTTAATCTCCAGTAAAAGATTCATTTACAGGCACCTCTTTAGCACAATAGGTGATGCTGTCTCAGCTGCAACCTCACCTTTGCAGGTTAAGAGTTTAGAAATTCAGTCTGACCTCTTTCTTGTAAGTAGCTAAACTCTAAAACTGAGTCTCCTGAACCTCTATAGGTTTTTTGGTACTCCATTTACTATTTCCAGTTCTCTTCCTGAACAGCAAATAGTTGAAACAAAGTGTGACCTTGTTACTGACTTCAAATCTGGCCTAGAAACACGCAGCTGAAATTCAACAGGCTAATCCTCCATCTAATGAGGATCCGGGTGGTGTGGCCTGCTCATTCTGCAGAAAGATCTACCCGCTGGTGTAAGAGTATTGCACGAGCAGCCAGGTCTGGTGCTTGGGTTTAAAAGTGGAACTTAACTCTCTGCTTTGCATGATCCTGGGCTAATCTCAGCGGCCATCTGTAGGGAGGGGGGTGGGGAGGTGGGATAAGGGAATTTCCCAACTTCGCATAGCTGATACAAGGTTGTCTTCAAAACGTTAATTCGTCATGGGTTGTGAGGAACCCAAGGCTACTTTAGTAGCCACCTAAAAGTGTCCCCGCTTTTGCTTCCATGTTTGGCAAGAAACCAGAGGAAGCACTACACATCCTGCATAACCAGGTACCCACTTCTCTCTTTCTGCCAATAGTTACGGACCCTCTTGGATTAGTCCTGTAGCAAGTTTACCTTTACATCGGATGACCGAGTCCGATTTTACACAATATACCACCTATCAAACAAGAGGTCATACTCCCAAACTTCCTTCACTTACTGGTGAATTCCCCACCACACTTGACTGCCTTTAACTGCACCCGTAAGACTTTTTTTCATCTACACTGTACATGACGGTCATTTACTACCCCACAAGAAATGTTATTGCAGATCATCAAATGGAGCAAATGATGCATATTCAATGGCATCAGCATCAACAAAATGTTATCAAAATAACTGTATTTTTCATCTAGTCATCAAGAAATAATTGCGGTATCTCACATGCTATTTAAATAGATGACTAAGTAGCAACAAATGTTTAGGTATTTTTTACTGAAGAAGAGTCACTCTCCTTCCAGAAACAAATGAAAAACAATCTTGTAACAATTCCCACCCACATCAAAACTAGGAAAATGTGTTCTTTTTGATTGTGAAGACTCTGATCTCGCTCCATACCATTTTCCTTTTGATGGGTTTTAAATATAATATTCTGTGACTTGTGTCCAGTATTAGTAGTAATAAAAGGAGGCAAGCACAAACACCTTATTGTTAGTTGGTTCTGTTGTTACTTATACAGTATAACATCTGCTTTGGGAGGGCTAACTTGTGAACCTAACTCCTTCAGGATTTAGCTCATGAAGGATCAATAACTTCTAGCACATTCTCAAGTAGCAATGGGAAAAGCCTTGGATTGCTAGCTGCTATCATCTTTTTAACTTCAGGCAGCACTGGGAAACACTGCAAAGCAGAACTTACCACTGGGGACAAGGGATCAAAAGGGCTGAAATTAGAAAAGACAGTTTGGCTGCTTTCAGTTCAAGTGGAAGTATTATGGAAAAGTGTTTCAAATTATGTCACAGAGGGCAAGTGTCACTGCAGTTAGTAAGAACTTACTGTGCCAGCAAATGTCAGGACAAATTACATTTCAGGACAAGCGAGCTGCATGTCAACCTCACTGCCAAAAGGCAAAGTTTTACCCACACTGCCAAGAAGCTTCTGCCATTTTCAAGTCTATTTAAATCAAACTACTCTTAATTCAAATCAAAACAGAGGGAGTACTATGGTGACATTATGGGCAATTACTGGGGTCCTCCCTACCTACAAGGGATAAAGTGCTTTGATTCTCCTCCACCTTTAAACATAATCACCTTGAGGCTATAGATCTGCATATATAAATAGCTGCCTGCAGGTCCTTGAAGCCACTGCTTACCCTGCTGATGAAAAAATGTCTCACTGTCCCCTGTGCTCCTGGGTCTGTACCCATCTAATCTTTCTTGCCTCTTTGATCATATACTCTTTGTGGAAAGGAGCATCTGCAGCTTACGCTGGACTCGGCAGGGACCCAGCACAATAGACCTCGTCAACTCCCCAGTGCTACTAGTAAAAGCGAGTCAAAGAAACATGAAATTCAGTACACCACAAAGGAGTAAGACAAGGCTAAGCATAAGCAAAATCAATTCATTTAACTATAACCAAATATTTCACTGAACCATGTACTCCTAGCTAAATGAACTGGTTCTGATTCAGCTACTCTGAAGTTTTAAAATAAATGTTTCTGTTGTAAGTCATCAGGGGCTCAGTATGGAGAGCGAGCACATCTTTATGTTCTGCATTAAAAAAAAAAAAAAGACCTACAAAACATCTTGATGAGTTGAAGGAAATTTTTATCTTCACGGATTCAAGGTCTGGCTTTGATTTAGCCACTATTACCTCCAGCTATGTATCCTACAGCCACAGGCCATCATCCCAAATAGTCTATTACAGTGACTCTTCCATCTCAGGTGCTTTAAAGCAGCAAGCAAACACTGGAAGAGCAATGATGTTTTAAGCGAAGACCAAGACTGCACAGAAGTAGCTAGGTCGCAAGCTCACATTTCCACATGGACAATTCTGCAGGAATGACAGCCTTCGGCAAATGAAAACTAACAAGGCAACTGTGGGGCTGTAACAACATTTTTGCTGCGAATAAGTGCCTCTAAATCCAGTTAACTAAGACACTGCAGATGCTCTGACCCTGTACATTCTTCTTAGCCACTAGCACCAGTTCTCTTCAGAAAGGACTCAATTTATGTGCAACGCTGTCTGTCACTGACTTGTGTTCTGAATGGCTGGACTTGAGCTATGTCTGTGTAAGCAGAATTTCCCTCCATGTATTCATTCTCCATCCCCCGAACAGCTGCTGCAAGAATGCAAATCCTATTTGGAAGGATTACCTGCCATGCAACAGCCAGAGGCCCTGTCCAAGGCTGGACTAGAGCCCCTGCCAGGCAAGTGTAGGATTAGAGCCGGCAAGGTGGCAACACCAAATGCTATTCTCATTTTGCATATGCAGAACTAGAACTGTCACTCCCCTTCCTGCCATTATATAAGGAATTTGCACTACAGCTGGAGATTTCATACAATGCCAGTGTGAACATGTTCAAACAAGAAAGCACAGACCAGGCCAGCATTTACACTTGTGGAAGCTAGCAATAACTGGTAGCAATTCCACTGGAGCACTTGTGCGTGGACACCAGGGGCCACAGAAGCATCTAGGAGGGGCAGTAAAACTCTTTAGAGAAGTGTTTGTCATCTAGACCAGATCTTACAGGTTAAGTACATTCCTCTGTAACAACAATTACAGAAAGTTACTTGAATATCCCAAGTACTCAAGAGTTTAAATGTGTTATTCCTTATAAGTTGTATTTGCTATTGCTTATCTCTGCATTTTCTAGATACTTTGCACATTCCACTCCTATTATTTCAGCAGACGAGGGAGCACCTCCTGTTTCTACAGGATGAAGTGCCAATGTTACATTCCCTAACTTAGGAAAAGGATCTCTTCAATTTACTTCTTCCACAGAATAAGAGAGGAGTGTATGTCATGCTTGTGAAAATGGCAGACTGGTAACACTGGACGCCCAGTAAAAGCAATGGCAGTGCGCTGACCCGGTACAGATGGTTCCCTCATCATTTAACACTGGCTGGTGAAAGTCCTCTCTGGGTTAAGGCAGACACCAGCTAAGACCACTTGTCACTGCCCCTTTTTACAACTGTACAGCTGAAAAGTAACACAGAGCTGGTGCCGTTGTTTCACATCTGATCTGTAGCAATACTGTGTTGATCAGAATTGTTAGAACATGAAGAAGTCCCACATAACCATCCCCCAGCCATGCAGAATTACATCACCTTGGAAATGAGAATTTTCGCTTTAACATTAGCTTGTTTCATGTGTTTCTCAAGTGTTTCTACCAGTTCCAAGTAAGTTTTTGAAAAAATCTGTGTTGTGTACGTTCCTCGTAAACAACTCTGTAAAGGAAGCATTCAGAGTAAGCGACAGCATACCCAGGCATCAGGCAAAAAATGCCAAGAAAAGATACCAAGCTCTCCACCATCCTCAGCTCTGAGCAATATGTAATTAATTCTTATTGGAATAGATGGAAGAAAAAAATGCATCAGTTTTTGAAAACAAACCATAACAATCCTGAAAGCGAAAGAACGCTAAGCCTGCACAAAGAAAATGGCATAACTTGCATCTCCAGTTAGAGATGTTTTCCTGCATCCAGTTTAGAGAAGCTTTCTACTGATTATGATCCTGCACTAAAGAAGTACAGGTTTCAAGTCTACTCCAATCTATGGCAACTAACAAGCACATTAAAAAAAGAGATGCCTTAGGTGAGTGGGAAGGTCTCCTATCAGCATATGCTAAAAACCAGACAACCTGTAGAACTATCCGAGCAGATACTTTACATAATACAACTTGGAATTTCACAGGCCCTGATGATCCACACTAGTCATTGAGTTTTTAAGGTTGATGCCTTTTAGGGTCTGAATATAGTCCAGTTATACATTAATTGTAGGCCCCAGTTATGAGCAGTGAGCCACTACACTGAACTAGCTTTGGAGAGCACCTCCATCACCACCTTGGGCAGTGCCACAGAAGAAAGTTGCATTGCACTGAGGAGGAACCAACCAGCAGAAAAGTCCTTGTGTGTCTTACCTTGTAATGGGAAGAGCAGATGCTTGCAAACATATCTATATCCATACAGTCCATTGGTTTGGATCTTCCTGGTAATGGCAAGTCTTCCAGCTTCTTGTTTTCCTATTTTCAATCTGCCAGCTGGTGCAACCTGTAAATTTACAGAAGTGGGTGTGTTATTCAAAGATGTTTATTCACTTCATTCTACAAAGCATTCAATTTAAATATATATGGCCCTGTGCCATGTGGCTCCTATTGCTCTCCAGAGCTCTCAATGTAATGGATTACAGACCACAGTGCTTCCGTTGGTTATTGATTTGGGGGAATATAAGTAGATGACTCTTTTAGGACTTTTTTGCAGACTTTACAGAACACCACATTCTATACATGTGTATCTTACATGTTTGAGAACATGCTCCTACCTTATGAAATTCAAGCACTGTACTGTACAAAGAAAATAGCATAAACTGCATTTCCAAATTGTCCATTTCTTTGTTGAAGGTTGATGCTTGTGGAAAGGGAAATGTTACATTTAAATATTAGCTCTGGAATAGGAATGCTACTAATCCAAGAAACTGGAGGTTGAGGGAGTGCCCAAGATTTATGTTCAGCAACTAATGTAACAAAAAAAGAAAAAACTCCTTCCAAAAGAGAGACGTAGCACACTGCTCAGACTATTTCAGGACCAGAGTGAATTAGTGGGACAGGAGGGAAATCTAGTCAGAGGGGTGTTTTTGGTAGAACTACTCAGGGAATCACAGT
>NW_010226462.1:0-1211 GCF_000690775.1 Eurypyga helias
CCATCCTGTGATTCCATGATAACAGAAGAGGAGGAACTGAAATGGCTGAAAACCAAAGGTGCGCACTATAGGATGGGTATTTTATGGGAAGAAACTGTCCCTATCTGTCAAGATCTGATGGGACAGGCCACTGAAGAAGATGACTTCTAAATGCATTTTCCAGAGACTGTGGTCTCAAGATGAGTAACCACATCTAGCAATAGAGACAGTACAATGTCAGTGATATTGCATGCAGCTAGCCAGAAAAAAGAAGCTATCTGTCTTAATACCTAGGATAGTGTGCAGGTAGGTGAGGCTTAAAAAGAAATTTAACAACAAGGACAAAAGAATCCAGAACTGAGAATCCTGAAGGACAAGGGATGTAGAGAAAAGGGAGTTCAGACTGGACAGACAGGAAGCTGAATGGTCTTAATGAAGGGAAAGAAGAAGGAAAAAAAAGAAAAGAAAAAGTGAATCCATGTGAGCAGAATTTTAAAAATGGATATGTCAGGGATAAGAATTCATAAAGGCAATGAGCTGCCAAAGGAGGCTGGAAGACTGATTTTTAAAGCCAGCTGAGAGAAGGAATTGTCTGGTTGGCTTTAAGGTTAAAAAGTTGGAAGGAAATTCACTGAGGGAAATGGTGAGTGCAAAGGACTTGACTGGATGAGACTCTTGGGAAATGTTACTCCCACATGGACTTCGGAGGGATAAGAGAAGGAAAATGTATATCTCCTTCTGATTCACATTATCCCTCTTTTTTTCTATTCCAATAGCATCCTTACTAGTCAGGGGTAGTCCACAAGAAGTAAGCCTTAAAGCACATGTCTGATTTACTGGTTAACTCCATTATCAATTTCAATTTTTTTTTTTTTTTTAAGTTTCACCTTTTGAGTCAAATGAGTTTTTAGATATATCACATGAAATCTCAGTTTCTAAGAAGTCAGTGGGAATTCTGCTGGTTTAGAGCAGAGCTAGGTTTTTGTATGCTGTCCTCAGAGTCTTTTAAAATAATAAACTTTACCATAACATGAAGCTGAACTCAAGACATGGACAAGTCTTCTCTAGATGCAAGTCAAATAAACTTAAATGTCAGGAGGAAAAAAAAAATTAGGGTATTATTAACTATATTTAAACTTTCTTCCATAGCTGGTAAACTGTAGTTGTCAGAATCCTTGTTTGTACATGGTAAGATTTCAACAGGGTCAAATTGTTTATTTGTTGCAGTCTAC
>NW_010226462.1:1232-10911 GCF_000690775.1 Eurypyga helias
GGGTTTACCTTCTAGTTATTTGAACTTTCTTTCATCATGTCACAGTAGTTTTCAGAAAACAATCCCACTAAGGCTCCAGTAGCAATTACAACAGAGTTTTTTAGTTTACTATTACTTTATGGGCAATCATTATATCTGACGAAGTCTGGCATCAAGATGTAAGTTTAACGTAAGTGAAAGTACAGGGACAGTTAATATGGTCAAAGTTCAGACCTCACGCAAGGAAATTAGTTTTATTTAAGTCAATTCCTTAGAAGCAGAAATGTACAGTATTTTGTCAGTTTTTATTCATTCACTTAAGATGTCTTTTGCCTACTTTCTCCATTTTTTAAAAGTTGTATTAACAAAGTGGAAGTTGGTGTTCCCTTTGAATAGTTGAATTACCTTGTCTATAGAAAAGCTTTCTGAAAAGAAAAGGAAAAATGTTAAAATTGCTTCATGAAGTCTTCACCGGGGAATTTTCTTGAATATTGAACTGTCTGAACAGACATGGTATTTGTAATATAATAGGAAGATACACCAAGCCTGTTTTCCATTGCTACATATATTTCAGTCCTGATCTGCAGCTTCTTTGATATCTGAATGTTGACTTTTGGCACAGCTGAGATTGTCAGTTGACAGCTGATACCGTGGAAAAACGAGGCTACTGCTTCTTGAATGATTGGCACATTCTCCTTTAGGGGCTGGTTTCTATTTCACTATCAAACTGTGAGTTTGAACTAGCATCTTGCAGGTGGTTACACCTTGCAAATGGAAAATGAGGAGGAAAAACCATTGCACAGAACGTAATATCGTAGTTCAAACAAAAAGACCTAAGGGAAGTATATAAAGTGTTTCAGTATGATGTCTAGAAGTTCTGTGGCAGAAGAAAAAACTAAAATGTTTTCTAGGTGCCAGCTATCAAACTTAAACCTCTCAGCTTACTCAAATACCTCAGTTTAAGGACTATCCATCAGGTCACATGAGCAGCAGGGCTCCGGTACACTGACGTCATATCATATGTAGGGGAGCAGCTGGTGGGGTAAGGGCTAGGGCTATTGCCCAGGAAATGTCCTTTCCACTGAGCTGGGTGTCTCCTCATTCCCACACCCTGACAGAATGGAACAAAAGAGGCTTTTTCCTTCCAGGATCACGCACGTCAGGTGCAGGCCCGAACCAAAACGCAAGCATAGCGATGAAGCTGATAGCAGGAGTACATGAGGTGAACGACACGCGATGCTTGCAGCGTGAGAATGAACAGGTCTGCGGAGCTGCTGTTTGTATGGGGCTTAATGCACTGCTCAGGCATTTTTATACTACAGGTCTGAAAAAGACCCGACCATTTTTAAATGGATACAGTTTTTCTTTCCCCAATGATGAGAACTTTTAGCTTTTCTCCCTGTCAAAAAGTTCTATTAAGTGGAGTGATAATGAAAGACCAAATGTTTTCCTAGTGTGTTTTCATGTGGTTTTGACAAGCACTTTATTCAAAAATCATACTAAAACGTGGCTTCTGAAGTAGCTCAAATGATGACAGTTGTGTGATTGACTATGCTGTACCTCAGCAGAATGCTCTAATGTGCTAGTTTTGAATTATACTGAATTACTCTGGAGCTCCGGTAGGCTTTAGCACAGCTTCTGAAATGCATGTAGTTATTTTCAACTTCTTCATAATTACATTATTAAAAGGTACTACAGAGTTCTAAAAATTGAATGCCTCCTAAAAAATTTCAGTTGCTAACATTGAGAGAGCTGTAATGTATCAAACAAGGCACCTTTTTCCCTTCTTGAAACCTAAATAATAAGATGTTGCGGTAAACTATTCGGTCAAATAGCCTGTTAAGCTCTCAGCTGTGTCATCACAAAACACTGATTTTAATCCCTGACTAAAATCAATGGTAGCAAATCGATACGTTGTTCCCCAGAAGGTAAAGGAACCCTACATACTTTCCTTTTTTTAAGCTCTATCATGATGACTGAGACCTGACTACGAATACAGAAGTGAAAGAATTTTTTTCACTGCAGTATGAAAGGGAGTTTGAGCGAAGTTAGGACAGTATATGCCACTTGGGTTTAACAGGAATCTCTGGGGACAGCTGAATTGGAAAGAAAGGTGCGTTTATCTAAGAATTCTGAATTATTCACTCAACAGCCTCTGTGAATAATCTAACTCTGTGAAGAATACTAGATTTTCACCCGTATTTTTACTAGCAGAGAGAGAAGTTAACAGACAAAAGGCTGCTTCTCTTTTTAGCAGGAAGACCTTGTTATGACCTTAGTAGACTCCTGGAAGATTATGAGATAAACTGATAAAGCTTCATATGGGCAGTATAAAGACAGCAGGAAAGATCCTGTAGCTTCTTTCTCTCGGTCCATATTAAGCCATAACGTGCTGGAAGTTGGAATGAGAACCGATAGCTACCTCCTAGTCATAAAAATTGCAGGATACATTTGCTGAGATTTGTAAACAGCATCTTAATTTTAGGGTTAACCTGTTCCACAAACAGATAAAAACTAATAGGATTTTCAGTAATTACTTGTAATGTAGTAAGCATTTAAAAAAAAAAAAACCCAAGGGTGGGGAGGGGGGGACCCAGCATCTAAGGAGTAGTAATGTATTTTCCTAGACAGCTTGAAAACTGACACAGTGTTTGCAGAACTATTTAGGTGGGGGATTTTTTTTTTATACAAAACATGGATCTGGATTTTGTAACCTGAAGAATTCTTTAACGTTTCCTCTGAGCTTGGTTTACTTGGAATAGACTTTAAGTTCACCAAACAGTATTTCATTTATTCTCACTAGAGAATTAATACAATTCTTTTTTCCTCTGCCCCATTTCCTAGAGATATGTCTGTTAAAGGAAATGAAATGATCACAGTATTTCCAGTTGTAAAGCACTTTTTAACTTTTTCTCTGTGTGTGAGGTTATTTGGTTTTATTTGTTCCACTGTGGAATGTGCCATACCTCTAAGGCAATTCTAAGTATTAAATTACTGTGCCATGCCTTTTTTTTTCCAGATGCTTTGCCCTATGAAATTATCTGATGCCTTTTTTTTTTCACCTGTAATTTTTATTTGGCAAGTCTGAGAAATTCAAAGAATAAAATGCCAGATAAAATTTTCTATGCTTATTTCTGAAACTACTTATTCGGTGTCATAGAAACTGTCCCATTTCTTGAAGGTTATATTGATATTTATGGTCCAGACAGATGGGTTTCTTGGTTATTTAGCTGTTATTGCCAGTGAGAGATTTCCTAGGGTGCATTTGGACTACCAAAATATTTTCTGTGTGACATCCTTGTTTCGTATAGTAGTACATACTTGAAATATTTTTTAACTCCAGAGCCATTTTCTCCCATTTTCCTTTCTGCAGTCTGTAAGAGTATCCTTAAGGCTCCCATTGGTATCTTATTGCTAACCAGGTGCCAGAACCCTTTTTTCTCTGAAGCACAACTTTTACCTTCTGTTCCAGGAAGGACTTTTTTTCACAATAAGGGTGGTGAGGCACTGGAACAGGTTGCCCAGAGAAGCTGTGGATGCCCCATCCCTGGAAGCGTTCAAGGCCAGGCTGGATGAGGCTTTGAGCAACCTGGTCTAGTGGAAGGTGTCCCTGCCCATGGCAGGGGGGTTGGACTTGATGATCTTGGAAGGTTCCTTCCAACCCAAACCATTCTGACTCTGTCAGAATGTGGGAATGGAGAGACAGCGAACTCTGAAAAGGCCATCAGTCTTGATTCTACTCCTGTACCTAAGCTATTTTAATAAGGGGGGGAAGTGTAATCTTTATCTATATAGTCATATCATATTTGCAGCCTAGTCCACATTTCTACTTTCTACCTACTGTCCCTTGATTCTGAGGCTTACAAACTTTAGTGCCAAAGTAGTATGCCAGGATGAGGGCCGTGCAGTATGCTAGCTTTTGCAGCTTGCTCAGCAACGCTGATAAATCCTTCTTGAAGAGGCAGATTTATTTTAAGTGTTCCATTCCTCTATTTCTCTCTCTTCCAGGCGGAAGAGAGAGACTGAACTTACTCTAGGGAGCTAATTATAATAGACTGACTCATCTGCTGAAACTCTGGGTTTGCTGAACTCCAGAGAAGGATCCGAGAACGGCACCTCTCTGCTGTAGACCTAAGATCTGACGCTGTGTCTTCTAAATCAGTTGGCAGCATTTTGCGTGTCTAGCTTGATAATAATAGTAATGGTAGAAGAAGACAGTCTTGCTTTGCCCCCGTAATGGCTTTCAGGCAAAGCTAGGCAAAATCCCATGAAACAACAGATGTAACAGGAGGTTCTTGCATTACAGTATGTAAAAAGGTTGTTAATTAAATAACGGCTTACTAAGCTGCCTTAGTTTACTGTAAGAAGTATTGTAAAACAAATAATGTATAATGTTGTATTTTCAAAACCACAATGTAGTATAAAAAGGACAGTATAATACAGTCACTGAAGATACTAGATGTCATATTTTGAAGATTCTAGGCAAAATTCTGTCCTAAGTAGTACATACATTATAGCTTTTTCCTTGTGATTAGGTATCAAGCAGATGATATCATTTCCCTGGACAAATTATGAGCTGGTGCACTTTATTGAATTTGTTCATAATTAACAACAAAAAAGGAGCAGTAACAAGACAATTGCCTGTAAAAGAAACACCATTCTGGACCTCAGTCTCTCTGCAAATGTTTCTAAGTTCTTCTAAAGGTTATGCTCTAAAGTTTTACATATTAAGTAGGTATGCAAACAGAAAGGACTGGAAACTGTTAATTCAAGCATCTCCAGGCTCATTTCCTACATATGCACTTGAAGAAACAGAAAAAGAAGAAAAACAAAGCACTTGATGTCAGTAATTAATGGAGAGTCTGCCCATTTGCTGTTTGGGCCAGTCAAAGATGATAAGTTTAGGATCATATTAATAACAAGGCACATGAAAAATATATCTTGAATCCTAGTAAGAGGCTGGTTCAGTAAAGCTAAGCCTCTGTTTATCCCATTTTTTGCAGATAACATCTTCAAGATGGTGAGCTCTCAACTCCAATTGTCTTGTAGATCTGTACAAGAAAATCTCTAATCATCTTTATTGATTCTGTACGATTTCATACCTGTATCATCAATTTGGTATTTGTGGAATGATGCAGAAACAGTCTTTACAATATATTTTTTAAACACATGCAGAAGTGTCATTTCAAATCCTTTCACAGAAATTTACCTACGGGAAATACAACAAACTGCATAGTCATATCATTTAAAGTAGCATGGAAACTTTATCCAGCAACATGTACTAATTGGAAAGCAAAAAAGTATTTTCGTTTGGGTCTTGCCAGTACGCTTTTGCTTAGCAAATACATAGTTGATAGACAGAAACAAGCACTTTTCACATAAATGAAAACAGATGCATTACTTAAGAAAGGAATGCAGCTCTTGATTCAGAGTCAGAATCATCTCTTGCGTACTTTAAAATCCAACACTGTACAGTGCATTTGTCCTTGCCCATTGCGTGCAGATGTTTTTGGATGAGGGCACGTTAGAGTATCTTTTTGTATTTCAGACACAAAGTTCAGTACAAGTAGGAGTAGAATTATTGGCTTTCATTGGTAACCACTCATCAAAAACTATAAGCATTCATTCCCATACATCTTAAATCATCCGATTTTGTTGTGCTTAGGGAAGACACACATTTCAAAGTGACAGCGAAGGTTTTTTAGCTTCCAGGATATCATGACAAGGAAAAACATATCTCAGTTCAGAGTATCCAAGGATAATGCATCTCCATCAGCAGCGTCCCCCTCCTAGTCTGACGGGATAGTCCAGGATCAGTTCTGGTCTTAGGTTTAAATATGGACTTCTGGCACCAACTTTTATTTTCTTGTCTTTTGCTCTGCTGATAGACCACAAGTAATCTACCTGTATGCCATATGCTATAATCAGTTTATCACACATTGTTTTCAGCTGTTCATAACACAAAAGTCTAAGAAAATATGATCCATTTATTTTACACTATTGCTTTGGACAAAGTCGTATCTCCTGAGTCACAGAATCTAGTTCATGTACTAAGAAGTAAATTGAAGTCAGCATTCAGTTATTTCAATGTCTTAACACCTGAAAAAAATGCAGCTTCTTAAGCAGAAATGCTGTGATCCAAATGGTAAACCTGCCATTAATTCAGATAGAGATTTGTTTAATTGTGAACTGGAGGGAATTGCCTGTCTTCTAGGAATATCTGAAAACCTGATGTTGTTTTTATATTAAAAAAACTCCAGAGTGTAATATCCAACATGACAGGTCTACATTTAAGATTTCCAGTCTTCTATCTCAGCTGTATACCAATCTAATATCCTCTCAAATTTATTGAAAATCTAACTATTGAGAGGTTTGTTCTCCCTGCCCAGACGCACATTAGAAAAAAATCTTACACTTCAATATAAAAATTGATCCCGAGGTGCATTTCAGGAACACTGCTGGACAGCTAATCTAGGGGTTTGGCCCCTGCTCTACAGCATCGCTTACCGGTTTACTGCTAAACACGGGATTAGGTGGAAAGAGGGGTTTGTTCCAGTATATCATCTGAATGCTTAAACACAATCTACTTTTGAAAAGACATTCTCCAGTTTTATGTAGAGTACGTACAGCAGTGGCAGAAAGCATTAATACAGTTCAGACCCCCCAGAAAAAGAGTTTTCACGAAGCAGCAATTTGTAGCAATTGTAGAAGAAAGTATTCTGCTCTGGATGCAGGAGCAGATGAGAAAAGAACCTGGACCTACATAACTCCTTTTCTTCCCATTGTGTTTGTCCATTGGCCAGATGAAGCGCACACTTCCCATGCTGTTCCATTCATACAGCCCAGGGTTCATTCAGAAACTGAGTGTTTCCTTTAGTTGATGGATTAAAGGCAGGAGGGGGGGAGGAGTGTAAAATGTTTGGGGATGTGCAATGCTTCAGGAACAATGTTTAAAGGTTAATTCACACGAAAAGTTTGAAATGTATTTTTACATAAGCTTCAAAACAAAACAGGCAAATGAAAAAAAAGTAACTTTTTTTAAAAGGCAAGACCTAAAGCAGTTTTTTGTGCAATTGCTGAGAAATTAGTGTCAGGTTATTTTTTAAAATCAATTTTGTATTACACTTTCAATGCAGTATAAAAACTAGGTGACTTTTTTTTCCCTGCCTTGACTGATTAGCATTATATCTTGGTAAATTGAAATATAAACGTAGGAATGTGTATTAATGACCTTAAAAAAACAGCAAGTAAACTCTCTAAGCAACTTTAAAGCTTGTTTGCTTTTCATCTTCACTTGCAGACCAGGTGTCTCCAGCAAAGCAAATCTGAGGAAAAGCTACTTTTGTTGGAATCTCTTTGTGAACAAAACAGATGACATAAAGAACAGGTGTTAAAATAGTGAAAAAGGCAAACAGCAGATATTTTACAGGATGTTTAGCTGTGGAACAGCTAGGGAAAAAAAATTTTAAAAAAACAGGCTATTCTACAGGATTTTATTTGGAAACCTTTGCTCAAATAAAAGAAACATTACTCTGTCTTGTAAAACAAATTCTGCCTTCTGGTCCCCCAAAGAAGGAGTTAGATATACTTATCCTATCCCTCTTGTAGCTGATTTCCTAGGCACTGACAGGAAAAAGCACAGTTTTTACTAAATAAGGATGCTGGAATTTGCCAACTGGTTTTTGTTTACCTGATGCCACTTAGGATACTGTGTTTGCCTACTTAAGTGGCATTTAGCACTGGAGCCTTGTGTGCGTTTTTACTATTTATGTTAGGAAATTGCTTAGCAGCGGGGTAGATTAGACTGGTTTGTGTGGTTTTCATCCTGCTTTGCACATCTGTTAATGTTGGTCTTAACATTACAGGAGTGAGCATTGCACATTAATAAGTAGAAAGGTAAGAAAGTATGTGGAGAGAAGAGTGTTTACCTGTGAGATTAAAGAGAACAAAAGCTAATGAACTGACATTCTTTGGGTGTCTAAGTTAAGCATCCTAAACCCGCAAAGACAAATTTAGAAGCCCACAACGTAGCCATCAAGTATATGCATTTTGGATTTAAGCTTCAAGGTTCATTTTCAGGTAGATGAAAACACTATGCTTTCTGCTTTGAAGCGTGACTTCTGTTTCTTACACACACCAAGTCACCAGCAGGTTTCTTCGGTTGTATCACCCTTGTTCTGTAACTTAGTAAGTGATGAGAGAAGTGAACCCTAGTGCAAAATAACTTCATAGTCATGCAAGAAGTGGCTACTCATTGCAGAGATGCGTGAATTCTCTCCATTGTCAACAATGTTCTTCCCTGCTTTATGAAAAAAACCCTTATGACACCACTACAACACTTATTTGGGGCTACTACGTCAACTGCTCAGTTAAGTCCTCAAATATTTATTGCTTAGAAGATAGATATCTTGGTATGGAACATAAACACTCATAAATTTACTATGCAATTTAACTATACTATCAGACTTTTTCACGTACCAGTGAGACTGAGGTTTATCCAATCAAAATCTATTGAACTTTACAGCATTTAAAATCCAATGGGTTACTATAAAAATGTGGAACAGTGACCAGGTTTATTCTCCAGGAATATTAAGAATATATGCAGTGTAAATTTTTTTCTGCCGTTTCTGGTATAATTTTACAAGTGTTGCCACTTTGGCAGTAAACGTGTCATTTTCCCTCAGTTGTAATGGAGTTGCATTGAAGGAAGCCATGTGGCATCTGCAACACCTTTTCCAGAATATTTTTTTCCCCCGTGAATATTGTGTATTTGAATGGAAATGTTACAGGATGCAAAGGATATCCGCTAATGAACTTTCCTGAAATTCTATCACTTCACTAGGCTGATTTCGCTGCAAGTCAGACTTGTGATACTCACTCAGAATTACGATTCTTTCACAGCGGGGCTTAAAACATCCAATTTCTGCATGCAAGTTTGGAAATCGTGTTTAAAATAACATTTTTTCAAACACGCCTCGGATCAAGGTTCATTCTGTGTTCTTTAAACAGAGATAAAATAGCCCTTGTCGGTTAATTACAAATTAGCGGCCGGTTCTTTCGTGCCAGAGGTTTCCCACAGGCTCGCGGTCCGCCTGCCTACCTAAGGGCCGTTTGGCCAAGCAGCTCAGGGGTAATGACAAACTTCACAGCACGAGCCCCGCAGTTCCCTGTGCTCGGCAGTAAAACCACGTTTGCAGACCTCAACTTTCTGACTTGAAAGGCACTTCGGTGAGTTAGTTTAGATGATGCAATTTGTGAATTCAGGAACTGTTAGAAGAAAAACCATAATGAAATAGGTAACAGGATGTTGTAGACGAGATTTTTTTTTTTTGGAAGTGCCATCATCCTACCTTCATGAGCCACTGCGTGTTGTTTTCCATGATGTTTTCGAGTAGCTGCAGCCTCTGCACCGAATCGTCGTAGTCGAGGGGTGCATCCCGCTGCACGGCGTTGGACACGTAGGAGGTGGAAGATGGGCAGTTGTCCGTCTCGGGCAAGAGGAAGGTGTAGCTGCACGGCCCGTGCTGAACCTGGTACTGCTTCTTGCCTATCGCGTCCACGCTCTTACTAAAGGAGTTGTATGCTGAAGCTAAGAAAACGCCGCAGCCCCAGAAGAAGCAAGCAGTCGCCAGCTGCATGGTGGAGTCCTGCGGGAGCCCGGCAAGCCTCCCAGGAGCCGGGACCTAGCTAACCTGCGCTG
>NW_010226463.1:0-10635 GCF_000690775.1 Eurypyga helias
TTAAGGTCGCTTCCAACCCAAGCCACTCTGATTCTGTGATTCCATCCATGATGAAAGCTGCAGCTGAGCAGGGAGCATGGTCTGTAATTGATAATCTGAGCAGCAGTTTAGGAAAACCAACAATTATGGCATACTTCATAGAACTTAATCAGCCACCAGCTCTTCTGCCCTGAACCCAGCTAGTAGCCGTCAGAAATTCTCTGGGCAGACAATACCAGGACTCATACTTACACATCTGTTAGAAACTTACATCAGTTTAAAGGAGTCATTCTTCTCAGCAGCTTTAGCTAAGTGCACATTATTTACTCGGTATGTGTTGAGATCTGCAAGTACCTGTCGTGCCCGGTAGTAGACACTTCACATTGTAATCTGTGCTGGCTGGCGGGAGAACAGATGCTGTGGAATGACATGGCACAGACAAAGTCAGCCACTGAAGACTGCTGGTTACACTGAGGGCTGGAAAGTAGGTGAATAATTTAATGACTTCAGCTAGCAGGTTGGAAAGCCCATTCGTTTCATCTCTGCTGAGAAAAATAAGATGAAGTACATACAGCTTTTTTGTTGATTTTTGCTTTTAATAATGATTTTATTGTGTACTGAGGCAACAGGGATATCCAGTAACTTCCCCTTTATGCCTTTCCAGCCAAAGGGATGCCTGGAAAGGATGGCTGCTATTGATATTTTTGCAGGTCCAGAATTATCTACCCAGGGTTATTGGCTTGTGATGTTTTCAGCCAGCTCTTGTGCCAAATGTATCCATGTATGATAAACTTCTTAAAAACTGCCCATAAAGGGACAAGGACGCTAAGGCCCACAGCTCCTGCCAGTTAACTGCAGGAAATACCCAGAGGCCGTACCTTTGGATTCCAGAACTGAACCATGCAAATGATTTCCAATACAGTCAACTTTATTTCAACACAGCAAACTAAATTATGTACATTATTGGAGTATCACAGCAGGAGAAAAGAAGTCTGTGCTCAATTGGCGTGTAGCCATATGAGCAAAAGGATAAGGAGCTCTCAGTTATATTGTTAATTACCTCTTGATGAGCAGGGAATTAAAGAAACTCTCACTTGAAGCTATAGCTAATGTTATAAAAGACAATAATGTTGAAATGGGAAACTGTATTAAATAATAGGTGCTTATGAAAAAAGGTGCTTTTGAGATTTTAATCTTTTTATCACTGCCATTTTCTTTACTGTATGCTGTAATAATTTCGAACAATTTGAATTGCTTGTATGTGTGGCTCAAAAGGCAGCAGCAAGAAGAGGCTGAAAAATTTTGGACAGACCCTGTTCTCAACTTCATGAATGTGTTTGTTAATTTTTCTGAACTGAGGGGAGCATAGTTAGGTGGAAGGAATGCACTGTACATCTAGATCCTAGCATGTTGCTGTTTGCTAAATGTGATATGATCCGTTAGAATTTCGCAGGAGCAGTGCCAGTGTACTGGAGACAGTGGAGCAATATTGCCCTCTCACATCAGAGGGAAGCTGCAGAACATGCAGTGGCCTGCAACAGACTGGCCAGTCTGCAGGAATAACTTTCTTCAGGTTTGAAATTGTCATCCTGCCAGCAGCTAAACCTCTGTGGCTGCAGACTTGGACCCTGCAAGATGGAGGGAGATCAGGGCACAGATGCTGTGTTGGCTTTCCTTCTCCGCACGTATGGGAACGCTTGATGTACCACCTGGGGCCTTCTGCTGTCGATGGGGGTCATTCTGCGGCCTTGTAGGACACGGGTGCTGTGCTGTAAACCTGCTGCAGCTTGCCCACCTACCTGATGTTATGCAGGAAAGTGAATTTACAGAACCGTCCCCTAAAGTGACGCCGTTGTGCTTGATTCTTTCCTGACAGAAGGCTGTGAAGGCAGCATCCAAATACCATAGCGCATCTGATGATGAAGAAGGCCAGCAAAACTCTTCTGGGAGGGAAATGGGACAGCTCCACAGGTGAGCTATGAATCACCATTGTTTCACAGCTCAGTTAAAGCTGAAGGCATGTTTACTACCATCAATATTTATGCCTGTTCTTAAGAGCAGGTCATTTATGATGCTGCTGTTGGGGTGTCTGTTGCAGTGACTGCTGAAGCCCAATATTTTGGTTGCATTGGTTTTCATAGGTCACAAATAGCAATTACCCTTAAACTGAAAAGAAGTGTGATAGTAATACTCTTCTAATGGAAAAATGCCAATCTACGTTTTGCATAGTGGAAACAGTGCTCAAAGAAAACAGTTTAGGCTAAAGAAGGGTATGTCACAGCCCAGCCAGCTTTATTACATCTGTGAAAGTAAAGAAAAAGCAATCAAAAAAGTGCCATTGAGAATGTGTTTGTTGTCACTGAAATGCTCCATTCGCAGATACAGCTCAAAGCTGGCTGTCTTGCTTTTTGTAAGAGCTGTGGTGCAGCTATTTCATTATGTTTTAAATGAAAAAGTGCGTGTGGTGTGACTGCAGAGGCACAAGGGGAACAGGCATGTCGGAGCCCTCTCTGAGGAGGTTTGCCACACGTGGTTTCCTGTTCACTGTTTTTTTTCTTATTGTTGAAAGAAGAGAAAGGGGGATTGAAATATAGTTTAAATATTGAAAAGTTCCTGATTTGTTTTCTGTATTAAATACAACTCAGCAGACTGGGCCGTCGAAGAAAAACGGTGAAGCTGTGCCGAGCGCTCTCTGACCTAGTGGTGTACACGAACTCTGTGGCAGCCCAGGATATAGTAGATGATGGTAAGGCCACTGGCACAAAACTTACACAAGCTTGTTCACTTTCATGTTTGGATATGAAATGTGTCTGTGTTCGCAACATTTCCCTTGTTTCTCAAAGCTATTTTAAAAGCAGAGTACTTACCTGCTCCTTTTACTTCACTATGGAGAAAGAGTTAAAGCACCACCTTTTCCTTCACTGGGAAATATCCTTTCCCTCGGTTTCTTATGATAGAATCACAGAATGGTTTGGGTTGAAGGGACCTTAAAGCCCCCCCAGTCTCACCCCCTGCCATGGGCAGGGACACCTTCCACCAGACCAGGTTGCTCCAAGCCTCATCCAGCCTGGCCTTGGACAGGGATGGGACATTCATATGAATTTGAAAAGATTGTTTGGATGGTTTAGGGAAAGGATGAGTTTGCGGGAACTTGTGTGTGAGAGAGAAATGGTTGAGTGCTGCTGTAAATGTGTTAAAAGGACAAGGGCAAAGCCAGAGCTCTACTGGGCACATCTTTCCTGGGCTGTAAGCTCTTTGGTCAGATTGTTGGGATCATGTTGCCATTAGTAGATTTCTCCATAGATTCTTCATAGTCATGCGTGGGGTTTTGCAGGAGAAAAGGCCCAGCAATTAGCTTGAGCTCTTGCTTGGCTTTCCTTTTATAGTTTGGAAACTTGAGGGTAGAACAAAAGACCCTTCTGGAAGGGGAAACTGGTGCCCTTCAGTTACGCTATGTGCATGATTTGCACATGACAAGGCAATCTGTTGTTGTAACTTTGGACTAAATCTCATGCTCCCCTCGATTAATACCAGTGTAACAGGTCTGAGTTCAGGCCCCGTCTCCTGGGATTGCTTTATAACTCATTCCTTGATTTAACGACACACGCAGGATCAACAGGGAACGTGCTATCGTTCAGTGAGACAAGAGCCCACCAAGCAGTGCAGCAGAAGGCCGAACAGTTTATGCTCTACAACCAGAAACAGCTTACGAGAGTCTATCCATCAGCCTATCGGATTGACTCCAGCAATTTCAATCCTTTACCTTACTGGAACGTTGGTTGCCAGTTAGGTAGGTGTTGCATGAAAAACTTATTTCCCAGTTCTTGTGTTTCTGCTAAGTAAATATCATCTCTATCAATGACACCCGAGTTTTCTCTTTCAACAGTGGCACTAAACTACCAGTCTGAGGGACGCGTGATGCAATTAAACGAAGCAAAATTTAGAGTAAATGGCAACTGTGGTTATGTCCTCAAACCTCAGCAGATGTGCAAAGGTAATGCCCCTCTATAGATTTATGACTGTAAGCATCAAGCCTTTCGGAAAGTGTCTTTGTGATGAAGTTGTGAAGACAAAAGAAAGGAAGCTAAGAGCCTGTCTCTTTCACACTTCCATACATTTGTAACTCTTATTGTAAGTGCTAGTATGCAATCTCTTGCTGTTATTATAGTTATATTTTGAGGGTTTCTTCTTATTAATATGTGCTCCAAAAAAGTGGAAGGGGTCCTAGGGTGGCCAACTGCAATGAAAGTAGAATAAGACACGCGGTGGTCCAGGACCCAAGTACCCAGGACTTTCAGGCATGTCACTGGAATTATTTGGTTCCCTTTACAAGGATTTGGCTCAGTCCTCAAAACACTTAAAAGAGGAGCTGTGGTTTTCAGTGTTATGTGATGATAATCTTTCCATATTTTGAAGATTTGGGATCTGATCGTGCCCCTGTATCTCTAAGTAACTTTCTCAACGTGGCCATAAGGAGCAGTGGCATCGTTTGAAAGGTGCTTGAGGGATGCCAGAGGAATTTACGGTACTTGAAGCAGGTGCTGCTGCAGGAATAGCTGGTTTCTTGCACAGCTGCCCAGATGTTAACGAGAACAATATCAGAGTGCTGATCTGGGTTATAACTGCTGGGTTTTTGAAGCTACTGCTTCCAGAAGAAAGCTTTTTCAACAGAGTCTTGCAAAACCCTACTGTTAGAGGGGTCCCTTCTGTCTTGTAATCATATAAACAAGGGCTGCTCAGCTCAGAAAAGGTAGTGAGAAAGTGGACTGGAGTTTTATGAGTGAATCATGGCTACATGTACACGTCTTGGGGGCGGCGATACTTGTGCTGTATATTGTTTTCCTTATGCTTCTCATTCGTTGCCATCTTTTAGGCACATTCAACCCCTACTCTGCTGATCCACTTCCTGCCAGTCCTAAAAAGCAGCTTATTCTGAAAATCATCAGTGGACAGCAGCTACCTAAGCCTCCTGACTCAATGTTAGGAGACAGAGGAGAGGTAAGATGCTCTGATACCAACAAATGCTCCCATGAGGGGTCCTGGAGGGACACGGCAGCATGTGACTCAAACTTTCTCCTTATTTAAATACACCAATAAATTTCAGAAATTATCAAGCTTTCAGTAGCTAAAAACTACATTTTCCCACAGAGTCTGTATCCTACACCTGAAGTTTAACAACTGATTTGGTTTGTATTTTGAGGGTGACCTCACTTTTCTGAAAATTAGCCGTAGCTGGCCATAGCTCTTGAGACTGCAATCCATACAGCAGCTTAAAGCCGTTGGCCATGATTGTGCTGCTTGAAAATTCACATGGATCAAAGGTTTTTGAAGCCCCATATGAATTTAAATTAACTCTCTGCATGAATTTTCTTAAAAATTGACCTTCACTTGTATCATTGGCTTGCTTTTCAAATACTTTGTTTTTCTTAAAAATAGATAATAGACCCCTTTGTTGAGGTGGAAGTTATTGGGCTGCCTGTTGACTGCTGTAAAGATCAAACGAGGGTGGTTGACGACAATGGTAAGACAACCTAGCTGATTTCCTCTTCTTGGAGTAAAATGTGAAGTAACTATAAACGATTCAGTATTTGTTATTACTTTCTAAACTGCAAAGCTTTTTAACGAACAAAATCAAATTATTGTATTTTAACAAATTAATTGTGCTTTCTACACAGAATTTCTGGTGTGGGAGGCAAAAAAGCTAGAGGTGAAGGACAAGAACTGTTCACCACAGTATCTTTCTCCGGGATTGTTCTTAAATCCCCTTCATACACAAGTTCCAAATGTTTTTTTTAAAAATGTGTATAAAATACACGTGGAACTTCAAATGCAATGGAAATAAATCGTGTCCTAGGCAGTTTCACCGCCACCTCAGCTTTCACGGGAAGAGGATGAATAAGAGTGAGAGAGCCTGTTGCAGCTCTCATAGGCAGTTGTTAAAAAAACTCAAGGAAAAAGGTAGTTCCTTTTTGGTTTGGTCAGTCTTTAGCCTCCCATAGTTCTGCAAAACAGCAACTTGCCTTGGTATCCCAGCCAGCTACACAACCAGCATTTGGTTTGTAAAAGCAGTCCAAGGGACAGATCTATCAATTTTAATTACTCACATAATGGGGATTGAGAGCGCCTAGATCTACTTGAGCAATGAGTGCTCATTTGGGTACTTGGTCTGCTTGTTTCTATGCCTCTTGCTTTGCATCATGAAGGTTGAGGCTAGCACTTGCTATGGACTTGTTTCCCAAAGTGTCTGTTCTGTTTGTTTCACAGGGTTTAATCCTGTTTGGGAGGAAACGCTCACTTTTACCATCCACATGCCTGAAATGGCTTTGGTGCGATTCCTTGTTTGGGACCACGACCCTATTGGGCGGGACTTTGTTGGACAGAGAACTCTGGCCTTCAGCAGTCTTGTGCCTGGTTAGTCCCACTCGTCCTTGATGTGAAAATCTAGGTGACGAGCGAACACCGCTGAACTTAAGATGAGGTTGTCAGCATAAGGTGTATGCTTATGACTCTGAGACTACACGTCTGAGCTTGGATAATTCTCCTGGTATCCTAGGGTGGTATATTCACCGTTACTCGAAGGAGTTTGGGAGCCTGTGCTTTTGGAAATTCCTACTGGTGTCTTATTTATAACTTGGAGACAGTTTGTAGTGGGAGGGCTTGGAAAACGTGTGAGAACACAAGAGGTTTTACTAAAGGCATGACGTGGCTTACGGTGTATATTTCACTTTTATAGGCAGTCGTTGCCAGTTGTGCATAAAATGCAAACTGTTGGTTATTTTTGTTTATCATTATGTTGTGCAATATTTTTGTTTTACTAGGTTATCGTCATGTGTATTTAGAAGGGCTGATAGAAGCATCCATATTTGTTCATATAACCATTAATGAGATCTATGGAAAGGTAGGTGTATCTGGAAATTTACATCCCCTATGACTTCTTTTGGTTTGCATTCTTATAAAAATGGATTTAAATACACCACAGAACCTCAAAGGATTTATGTGGTTTCGAAGTGATTCATGCAGCTTAGGTGCGTGGCATTTGGTACCTTGGATACGTAGTGCCTAGCGCTCCCTGGCACTGATCAGTAACAAAGCTTAAATTATCCAGCTCATACAGTGATGAAAAACCACAATGTCTGATTCTCTATTGCCCTCAACTTGCCATCTTCATTTATACTCGTATCTGTAGGCATCCACACACGCTGCTAAGCATCAACACTCTCGGGGAAGCAAAATGCAATTCCTTATCCACAATGTTTTCTCTGAAGAGCACTGGGCCAGGGCACCCATTCGCAGCACACCCAGTAAAACCCTCGGCTCTCTCCAGCTGAGATGCCCCAATAACCGTGCAGATAGGCTTCTGTCGGGGTGCTCGGGAAGCAGAGTGATGTAGCTCATGGTGCGTGGGATTGCTTGGACGCGATCAGCAAGGAAAGCATAACAAACTGTTACTCTAGTCTTAGCATGCATGTGCTTATGAATGTTCTTCCTGTTAGCACCTAATAATTACCACCTCTAGCTACAGTAAGTACACTTCTCCAGTGTGTTAACTAATTTTATTTTGAAAGTAAATGTTGAGAACTGTAACTGCACCAGAACATGGTATTTGACAAAGCTATTTTTAGCAGTTAATTTAGGCTTTAAATATTTTTGGTGCATACATTTTGCGTTTTCTGCAAGATTACTAATCTTAAAGCATTTGTAAAATGAAAGCAAAAGCGCAGTGCTTTCTCTCTGCATTTCTGCTTCAGCTGCCTTCATGAGCAGTTTACAAAAGGTCATTGTAAATAACTAACACAAAGAAATTAAGGCCATAGTCAATTGGATGCTAAAATAAAACAGCCCTTTGTAGTGATTAAAAAAAAAAAAAGAAAAACACACAAAACCCACAGACAAAGAAACGTCCACCTTTAGGAAGGGTATAGGTTGAAAAGAACAGTTAGCCCTTAGTCTCTCCTTTCTGAGTGGATGCAGAGAATGTCATGTCAAATATAAAACCACAGTTCTGCGAGCACCCAAGGAAAGTTCAGTGGAACAGAGATGGAAAACAACTTAGACAAGGCCTAGGGCCTGAGGTTTGGTGTAGCCCAGATCCTCAATTGACCCCACTGCCTTTGCCCTCACTGAGGGATCTACTGATGCCTCTGTAAGCCCCTTCGATGTTTGTCTCACTCTTGGCATCCCTGTCTCAGCGCAGGGACCGGTGTTTCAACGTAGTCAGCTGCTCTTGCCTCTGAAGTGTTTCTCCTGCCAGGGAGGTTGTGGAGGGAACAACACCGACCGTACCAGACCTGTGCATGTACCTGTACGCATAGAATCACAGGTTGGTTTGGGTTGGAAGGGACCTTGAAGCCCACGCAGCCCCCCTCTGCCATGGGCAGGGACACCTTCCACCAGACCAGGTTGCTCCAAGCCTCATCCAGCCTGGCCTTGGACAGTCCCAGGGATGGGGCATCCACAGTTTCTCTGGGCAACCTGTCCCAGTGCTCCCCACCCTCTCTGGAGAGGATTTTTTCCTTGCATCTGGGTACATGTGTGAAATCACATAGAGTTTTGGTGATGGTCTGTAGGGAGCCAGTTTGGCTGTAGCTCTGGCTTTGCATGCTCTTCAAAGAAGAAATATACTCCAGAAAAATAGGAAAAGGTGGCCTCATAGGGTAGGCAAAAGGACGAGGGGGGCAAGACCCATTGAGGTTTGATCTCTGAGTCATCTAATTGTAGCCTTAATGATGGGCTGTATTATCATTTCTAACTTATAAACGAAGGCTGAATGCACGTTTGCGTCCTTACAAGCGAGGATATCTGGTCAAGTTTGAGATGCTTACCTCAGACTAATAAACTTTTAAATAACTTGCTGTAAAGTGGTTGTATTTACAGATGATGTGCTATGACCTTGTTTGCTTATATCACAGTCTGAAAACATTAGCCAAATGTATTTGCATTTTTTTGCCTTTCAGTGGAGCCCTTTAATCCTCAATCCCAGTTACACAATATTGCACTTTCTAGGAGCCACAAAGGTAGACTTCATTAGCATGCACTTTGCACTTGCTGGGCACAGATTTTTTTCAAATGGTTCCTAATCGCATGATCTGCAACTACCAAACTTACATCATTCTTCATTCAGACTCTGCAGCATTTGAATATTGCTTTGATGAAGCCCATGCATAAAACTCCAAGTTAATGTGTAGCCTGTCATTGCAGTACACTTCTTACAGCCTTGTCATCTCTGATTAGGGGACTGGAGCAAACCGCTCAACCTAATGAGGAGAAGTACAGACATGCATGAATTCATGGAGACCTATGCTGATCGTTCCTTGGTCAGAGTAGATGTGACTTGCTTGGTGTGAATTTTTGCTTTGCTGCATTTTGAACTTTGTCTTCATCATTCATAAATACTCTGAAAGCAGCCCTTCGTTCTGCTTGTTATATAGTAGTCTGAACTCAAACCTCTCATTATTCTTTTCCTTTCAGAATAAGCAGCTGATAGGACTCAGGGGGTTGTTTAACAAGAACCCCAAGCACAGTTCTGCTGAAACCAGCGGGCCCTACGTACGGAAGCGATCTATTGGTGATCGAATTCTCCGGCGCACAGCCAGTGCACCAGCCAAAGGTAGAAAGAAAAGTAAGATGGGTTTTCTGGAAGCTAATGAAATGAAAGACAGTGCATCTGAACCAACAGACCTGAAGGACAAAGAAGGAGTTGTGAGGCGTACAAGCCGGAGTTTGCAAGCCCGTCCTGCTTCTATGCCCGTGGACAAATATCTTCTGGTAGGACTGCCATGTCCAGCAGATGAAACTGCCCAAGATGCCAAAGGAAAAGAAAATGCATCTGGTAAGATGCTTCCCAAGTTACTCTTGGTATAGTAAGTAGAAATAGTCTGTTGGAAGTCTCACTTCTGCAGTCTCTATGCAAATAGCTTTATTCAACTCAAACGAGCGTTACTGGGCAAAATGACATATGCTTGAGATTGTAGTGTTTCAACAGCTCCTTAAACTCATCGATAAGTGACACCCTGGAAAGCTGTCTGCTCTACAAACTTGGCAAATGAATTATGGTAGTTCCTGGAAGTGCCCTTAAAAGGACACTTACCAAACTTCTGTTTGTAATTTAAGAACCAACCTTCAGTTGCACATCATCGATTTCAGGTTTGCTACTGTCCATTTCCTTACAGAAACGGAGCTGCTGGCATGGTGGGGTTTCTCTCCTCGTTTTCAAGGGGGAAGAACAGCATGCTGTTTTGGAAATAGTGTGTGTAAAGATTAATGCAGACATTAAAATAGATCTGAAAGGGGTAAAACTAGCACAAATTTATCTAGCAGTCTTGATATTCTCCTCTTAGGTTATTTAATTTGATTAATTTATATCGAAAGCATGTGTTAGGATAAAATCTGGGTTGTATATTATTGATACACAATACAGTTTAATTCTTAAAATAGCTTTTATCTAAGTGTATTCAGTAGTAATAGTCCTGGTTTTGAAATCCAGTTATTCCCATGACAACAGCAAAGTTAGTGTGTTTGACCTGCCTAATATTTGACTTACTGGAACGTTTAAATAAGCCTAGGAAGCTTTGAATACCATGGCTGTAATTTCTTAGACCTGCTCTCTCCACCCTGAGCCTCTCCCTAGCCTGGGGTTTTTGGGGCTGTTTTTTGTTG
>NW_010226463.1:10651-25909 GCF_000690775.1 Eurypyga helias
CCCAGGAGGCTGCAAGGCTCAGATCCTCGGCTTCTGCTCAGTCCTGACAGCGTTTCTGAGGTTAGTCCTGCGGGGCACTGTCTGCCCGCCGTGGCAAGCTGCAGCGAGGACGCCGAGAGCCTCGCTTGGCTGGGGAGGGGATGGAAATGCTGCTCTGCTCTGAATATTCTCAGCTGCCGAGCAGCAGCTTCCACCAACCACAGCAGCTACCCTAAAATAGGAGACTAAAACAGGAGGCCTGCCAGGCTCAGATGAGAACGGGGTGTTGAGCCACCTTTGTTCCACTTGCGCGTATTAGTGGCTTTGAAGGGATAGGCAATGGGGACATTGCCTTGTAAAAGGGGTTACTTAGGAGAAACAGCAAGAAAAATCAAACCAATCCTTTTTCTACCACCCTGAGAAGAAACTGTAGACAGGAAAGAGGCTGTTCCTAGTAAAGGAAGTTAACTCTGAAATGGTCTGTTATAAACTGAAAGATCCTCTGGATAAGCCTGTGAAGCTGATATAGCTCAGCCATTCTTCACAGGAGATGTAATAATTTCCTAGATGTTTCTTCCTAAAGATGCTACAGATAAAGACACAAATTCCTTCCACACTTTTTGAAGATCACAGATACTCATTTATTGCAAAATAAGCTTTGCAGAAAGTATAGGCCCTGGTGAGGTGACCTACAAAGCTGTCAAAGGGAATGAATCCTGCCCCTTCTGAGAGGACTACTTAATTAAAAGGACTACTTAATTAAGCCCTGCTTAATTAAAAGCTCCAAAGGAGTCAGTCACAGAGCTTGGATTTGGCATATAAAGACAAGTAAGAAGATTTGGTGGAGAAAATATACATATTTTTCAAGGAATTCAAAATCTTGCTCTCATGGATGCAGTATGCTGGTAGGAGATCAAAAATGAATCCTTGAATTGTAACATTTTACAATAACTACATGTGTAAAGCAATCTGAGTCCATCTACTTGATGCTTTTTACTCGGCTCTTGTAAGCATGCATCTTGTTTCAAAGTATTATGTTTTTTTAACAGAGCTGTTTTGTTCTGTCTTTATTGCCATGCTTCTTTATAGTACAAATCTGACTAGGAACACAACTGAAGGTAATGCCACGTGCAAGCTATGACATGGTACCTCATTAACATTATTTGCAACAAATATTACATCGCGTGCTGGATGTAATAGACATTCGAAGGAAGTTTCAATGAAGTGCCTGCAGTTGTATTTTTCCATTTATTCATATCACTCAGATAATTTGTATGAAACCTACACAACCCCATAATTAAGTTCTGTCACAACTGTACCTGATTTTGCGTTCTCCATTTGTCTGTCTAAGGACAAAAGAGTTGTTCATAAACTGAAGGCAGTATTGTATGTGACTAATATGTTTGTTATTTAATTTAGCCAACAGCGGTGACGATACAGATGAGAAGGAAACAAACTCGAAAGAATCTGGTTTGCCATGTTCTGAGAAAACAGCAAATGCTTCCAATTTGGCATCTCAGTTTAGGAAGAATGACCAGGAGGAGATTATGGTTGACTCTTTAGGACCACCTCTACAGGAGCAACCTGAAAATTTAGCTTTTCCAGTTGGTGTAGCTGAAACAAATCACCTCATGGGCTATCAGGACAATGATCTTTCTGATGCAACTGTCCCTCTAATGCAGGACTCTGATTTTGATCTTTCCCCAGAAAAAACATGTGACAAAAACTGTGTAGGTGATAAAAACAAAGATGATACAGAAGGGACTAGGGAAGAGAAATTAACTCTTGTGGGGAATTCCCTTTGTCAAAAAGTAGAGATGGAAAACCACAAATGTGACAACGTCAAGAAAAGCACTGTAGCACCTCTTTCTTCGACGGATATTTCTTCTACTATTTGCTCTGATGCTCCTGATTTGCACTCCACTTTCACCACGCAAGACAGCGACATTTCTCGTCTTATAAATGAAGTTTCTCTAGCGAACGAGAGTGAGATGGATAGCGCTGTCTCAGCCCTCATTGGACAGCTTGATGTCACAGATGACCGAGCTAATCTTACCGTGGTGTCAAGCCTCCATGGCACGAGCAGTCAGACCCTCAGTATGATGGCTACACACCCACACGCGCTCCCTGTGAACCTTAACAGTCCCTGTAAGCACCACTTGACTACCACAAAATCCATCAGGTCCCCTTTATTCTCAACTCCAGATACTACCATGTTCTCCAGCCCCGAGACTGCGGAATATTCTGTGTACACAATTATCCGTGAGGCAACTCTTACACCAGCTTCTAAATGTAAGACCCACAGTGAATTGGTTTGCAAGAAAACGTTAAATGGTATAGGAAATAATTCTCCTAGCTCTCCTTGTCCTTCTCCTCTCTCTTTGCTAAATGCAAATCCCCAAAGAAAATGCGGAACACAATCTGGAACAAGCTGGGAAGCCCCCAAGTCTGCCAGTTCCTTTGCTTCCAATAGCCTCATCTTTGAGGAGATGCTTGTTGACCCTCTCGCCGGTGAAAATTCAGAAAGCAGCAGCCTTGTAGAAGTGGATGGGGATTCTCAAGATCTCTTGGTAACTGCCTGTGAGTACAGGAGGGAAGACGTGAGCCAGTTGGCTTCCCCTTTGAAGCTGAGGCAAAAGCAGGACGCTGGGCGTGGTGGCGAGAAGACCTTTGGGAATAGTGTTGAGCTCTGTGGGGCCTCCCTGGGTTGCTCGGGTGACTTCAGGACTGCGGGGAGTCAGCTCCCTTTCCCAGCATGTGAAAACGTTGGCTTTTTGTACCATCATCATTCAGATAAGCAGAAAAATGTGATGTGTACGTCCGAGAGATCCCAGCTGAGCGGACACTCGCCGGCGCTCAAAAACGCTTTGGCTTTCCCGCCCCATTCAGCCATCAAGCAGACGAGCCCTTGCAAATCCAAGAGTCTTGGTGACTTGACCTCAGAGGATATTTCCTGCAATTTTGAAAGTAAGTATCAGTACATAAGTAGGAGCTTTATCTCCTCAGGCATGAGAGACAAGAAACTTGCTGCTATGAAGAATATGAGACCACACTCTACGGATGCTCTGACGGAGCAGCTGAGGAAGCTGGTGTCCCTGGACCAGGAGGAGAGCTGTCAAATGCTGTACTCCAGGCAGCTTGATGAAGACTGCCCAAAAGCGTTGGTGAGAAAACTCTCATCCAGAAGCCAGAGCAGGGTGCGGAATATCGCCAGCCGTGCCAAGGAGAGGCAGGAGGCTGCCAGCAAGCAAAAATCTTCAAATCCCGGTAGCATAGCGGGGGTCGTCCTTCGGAACAAGCCCTCGGCATCTCCTCACGTTATCAACAGGCACTCAACAGGCTCCTACATAGCCAGGTACCTGAATGGCTTCCCCGGGGAGGATGTGGAGGGCCGAGGAATACCGGAGGGCGCGTGCACCGCTTTGCACTACGGCTGTAGCGACCAGTTGTATACGCACGATTCTGTTCTGCAGCTGGGACCTAACAGTGATGATAAGCCTGAAATTTATTTCCTGCTGAGACTGTAGATTGTGTAAATGTACCTCTTTGAAGTTTACAAACTATTTCATGGAAATGAAGGATTTTTAGCAAGAAACATTGTTTTGAAGGTTTAAATTATTTAGAAATGCAATTTCATGCTAGTGATTCAGTCATGATTTAACGTGCCCTTTCCTGTCAAAGCTTATGTAAATAGAAACCCTGCTCCATCCTTATGTATTACTTTGATTTAGAAGTTATAAAGTGGTCTGGGGACTATTTGCATGCCGTAAGCATTCGTAGCATTTTGGTTTTGTAATGCATGTTGTTTTTAAGTTGAGCACATGTGCTCAAAAGCTGAACGTTGGAATGAATGCAGCAGTATTCTGGTTTCCTCATGTCCTGTCCTACTGTTTGGAAAAACATTTTTAGTGATGACTTTTGGCCTTCCGTGCAAATTCTGAGCATAGTGCTGCTGTTCTTGGGCTTGGACTGCTGACCTAGGACTCGTTCTGCCCAACAAGCAGCAGCCTCGGGATGAGACCCTTCATGAGCATCACTGCTTTCACTCTGACCTGTACATCATCGTTAATATTAATTTTACATGTTTCCATGTTTGAACTCTACAGCACACAATTTGTGGAATTAGGGTTAGTCCAACTTTGTGAGTAATGTGTAGATTTGTCTTCTGCCTGCTCTCTGAAGTGTAGTAACGGCCGTCTTCCCTTTTGGTCACCGTGTTGAATGCTTATTTTGGGACAGAGTGGAATGTGGGAGTAATTCTGCATTTATGAGTGGAAAACACTTAATTTCTGCATATTTGCTTATGTGTTTTTGTTACTGGTTGTGTGTAGCTTCAGTAATGTAGCAGATCTGTTTTCTGTATATTTGTAATTTTACTGCTAAATTGTTGGCAGTCAGTGGAATGTTTGAAGTTGATGTGGTAGCGTGTTTATTTGGACTGTCCATGTTTATCTTTTTCTATGAAGGCTGAAAGTGAATTGGGTGAGTGATCTCGACCTCCCGAAGCTTCCCTGTAGGGAACGACGTTGCTTTATTTTGGTTTTAAGGTATTCTTTGCCTTGCTGTAATTTTTTTTTTTTTCTGATATGTAAGAGACATACCTTTTACCTCTTTCTTTTGTAATGCAGAGTATTATTCTTGAAAACATCATTAAAATAGATTTTTAAGCACTTGGTTACATGTTTACTGAAACTGTAGCAAGTACAATTATGCTTAGCCTAACAGTAGCTTGTGATTTCAGACATGTCTTGTTATGAGCTTCCAGTAAGGTTTCGGAAAGGGAAAAAATTTCGTGATTTCGCATGATGTTGGTGGTTCTTAGCTAGAAATCTGCAGCTGAGCTCCTTCCCTTTTCTGGATAGAAAGCCATATTTATTGAGCAAATGCCTTTGTATTCCCATTTTGTTCCATTAGGGGTCTAACAGATGGAGCTGGCTGCTCTTTTAGTTGCTTGGGAGAGAACAGTGTCTTTTATAAATAAAAAGCGTTTCTCCATGGAGAACCAGATGCAGGATTAACCCCTTCAGCCTTGGACCTGAATGTCTGTCTTGGAACTTGTGATACAATTTGGAAGGTGCAGTTGAAACCATCTCGAACTTCAGGGAAGTTCAGAAGCTCTGTCCTTGCAGTGTCTGAACTTTCCTGAGGGAGAGATGCCTCTGGCTTTCGACTTGCCCGTAGCTTGTCTGCTGTGGTAGTTTAGAGACTGTTTCCAAGGGAAGGAGTGGGTGTGCGCAGGCTGCCGTCGGCTCTGCTGAACGCTGTGTGCCGCAGGTGCTCGCGCACTGTGCCCGGGTAAGCTCACTTGTGTTAGTGGAACCCAATTCTTTAGGAGTAACTGCCATTAATAGTGCCTTGTAATTAACCATGTGATAGGATCTCCATCGCAGGAGATGAAAAACTAATCTTGACCTGAAGGTTGTTTCTAGCTTTAATTGGAATTAATTTAGAAAAAAATTGTGTGGTGTGTGCAGGAGGTTAGAGTAGATTATTACAGTGGTCTCGTATGATGTAATCTCTTATACTTTCCTCTTAATTTTAGAAGTTAATTCTCCTAAATTAACAAAAAGAACTGTGACAGTTCTTTTATGTGAAAATGAAATTTGACCAGTAAAACAGGGCAGGGTTTCTGTAGTGTAGACTCAAGCCAAAGGAAGATCTGGCTCGGTGGCTTTTCCTGTCTCACTGGGCTTCGTGGTTTGGTTTTGGTTTGCACAAGTTGCTTTTTGGTGGTGTAGCACAGGGGTGTGCCAAAACCGTCTAACCTCTCTGTGCTGGAATGCTCGGAGCCTGGAGTATGAGGGGTGTTCAGAGGTCTTGCTGTGATCTAGCACGGGTGAGAAGGGAGGGAGTACTTGTGCATTCATTTCTGTTCTTGAGGAATCTGCAGGGCAGTTTGTGGGCCTGGACATGGAAAACTAAGAGAGACTATTCATGTCTATTTGAAAAGGTAATATTATAAGGAGAATTTTCAGTCTGCAGAACTTCAGTTTTGACAGGTTACATTCAGAAATGGATTTGGTTGTTAAATGTGTCTTCAATGTCATGAAATCACAAGTGTTGAGTACGGGAGCATGAAGATTACTGTCTTACCAGCTACCTCTGCCCAGGGCAGCGCGATAAAGTGTTTTGAAGATTGGAAGCAGCATTCTGTATAAATTGTTTGAATTGAAGATGGGTCTAAGCCAAAGTCAGAGACATTATTTCTTGCTCTTATATTCATAACTACAAAAGAAGAAAGATTAGCAGTAAACATAAAGTGCTACGAAGTCAGTGGTGATATTTTGCACATACAATACATTTGGATTAAATTTAGTATTTTTGATTGAAGCAAGTGCGCCAGGTGACTTTACAAGATAACCATTTGACCATCTCTCTCTTAATTTACTAGAAATGGAGAGCCTTCAGACTCTGGAAGGAAGATGTTGAGGTCCAGAGGAGCTGAGTCCGTACTACCCTTGCAGAATAGGCAGGTGAAGAATCCTCCCCAGGACTGAGCTGCCTTCTGTTTTCCATCCAGCTGGCGCAGGCACAGCCCAAGCACAGTGCTGTTTCTGTGGGCACCAGGTCAGAAAGTACTTACGTATATGGTTAAGGTCTTCACAGAGTTAGGAATGGTTCTGTCAGCTTGAAACCTCAAGGTAAATTTCTGCTTCCTTTCCAGATGAGAATCTGTCTAAAAAATTTGTCCTTTGCTTAAAACTATCCATATTGCTTCTGAATCTAGAACTTAGAAGTAGTAGAAACATCAGGCATGGACACAAGATAGAACAGAAAGTCAGAGACATTGTGTACCTGATAAACTAGTACGTTTTGTGTGCTAAGTGGGAGGTTAAGATGAGATGGAGAGGGGCAGACATCATTCTCCAGTGAAGCCACTTGGCATAAACTCACAGTTTTAGAGGACATGTCCTGCATTCTGTACCAGGTTATATTCTCCATCACAATGGGGTTTGTATTTATTCAAGATTTCTATTGTATCTTCAGTTTTTAGTTTAGCTGAGTGAGCTTTAGTTTCTTTCCTGGAATGGAAGGGATGTAAACAAACTACATCCTATGGTGGGGAGTATAATGACCTCGTTATAACTGCTCCGTACCAGTCTGTTGCAGGCAGTGTCTCATTTCGAAGTACTGGGCCAAACCCATCTGTGGGATAACTGAAAGGGCTGATCAGGTGACCTCTGCTAGGCATAAATTTGCATTATTAGATGTATACTTTTTGGCATGTTCAGGCAGCATGTTTTGGTTAAATGCCACCCACTTTGATACTTAGCCTAAACTTGAGAATACGGTGTTTTCTGGTCCACACGTGCTGGTGGGAATCACTGTGTGTGCGCCAGAAAGCAGCCAGGTGAACGTGGATGGACTGACTGATGCTGCGCCTGGGCTCACTGGCGCCACACAACACTCTGGCGATTGGTCTGTTTACGTAGCTGGCCATTTTCAGAAGGGAATGGGCAACCTCTTTGGGATGCTTTCATGAACCTGGGAGCATGCTGCCAATCCAGCCATTCCAGGGAAGAGGTTCCCATCATAAAGATGGCCTGGGGTATCTGAAAACACTCCTGAGCCTCCCATATCTGGAGGATGATGCGGTGTCACTAGTGGGTATTAGGACTAGGGGCCCAGAACTGGTGTGATGTCATGGTCTGATGTGGAGATACTCTCAAAACTGCAGACAGCAGTTTGCCTCATGAATTCCATGAGGCCTCAGGAAATCTCACCCGGAGGCAGTACACTTCATACGGTGACGCTAAAACCTGGTGCTGAGTAACAGTGGGGATAGGACAGTTTTGGAGAACTGAGAATGGTTACTTCAGTCACCTTGTGTATTGGATAAAAAATGGGCACTGTCAAGAAATCTGAGTGCTTTCTGAACTCATCTTGGTCCTTAAACCTCTGTGAGTATCTGGAGCTGGTACGTAGATTACAGGAAGCATGTATAGAGCCAGGGTTTTCAGATACATGGATAGAACAGGCAGCAGCCTGCGATTCAAGACACTGATAAGGCCATCCATTTTTTTAGTCCTTCCCCAAAATTAAAGTGTATATGAACAAGGCTGCAGCTTTTTGAAAATCCATGGAGTGAAGGCTTTTTTGGTGCATAATCTGTTGTAAACTTCAATTTATTCCAATGCTGATTACTCTCAGTGCTTAAAACCAAGTATTTCTGGTTGATGTTTGTCTAACTTCACTTTCATTTCATGTGTTATCTGACTGCTCAGTTGAAAGGCCTCTTACCACACAAGTTCTCTCTAATAAACGTGGTCACAGCCTTCTCTCCGACATCCTACATGGATTAAACCCCAAAAGTCTCTCTTTTAAAAACATTTTATACATTCCTGGAGGTCTCCTGTGAAGCTTATAATGTTTCCAGTGACGTTCAATAAATGAGGGCACCAGGAGCAGTTGCAGCATGTCAGGGGCAGTTATCGCAGTGGAAAGCATGGACATGACATGATTTGTACCAGACTGTGTTTATGTTTATAATGTGAGGGCATGTAATCTTTTTGGCTGCAATATTTGCAGTTGAAGCATCTGTTCAGTGGGTATCTATCATGTGTCCCAACTATTTTAATTCTTTAGAGGATGGAGTTCTACTTTTGTAAATATAATTTGCATTTTTCTCTTTCGAGATTCAGAGATGTGTTTTTTCCTTGCTGCCCAGCTCAAAACCTGCTGCTTATTATTTCACATTCCTCAATTTTTTGTCTTTTGCAAGCCTTAAGCATTACATTTTAACACGTTTTTTTCAGGTCATTGACATAGACACTGGCCCTGTTCTAAGTCATTCAGGACTCCAATCCAAATGCTCTTGCTCGCCGCTGATTCCCTGTCTGTAACTCCGCTTGGAGACCCGGCTGTTGACCAGCGCTGTTCTCTTCTCCCCGGTGTCATAGCGATCATGTATCATTCCAGTCTCTTGGGGAAAATATCATGAAGCGTCTGATTAAATGCATTAGGGAAGACTAAACACACATCATCATCATTCTTATCTATATAGACTGAGCTGTTATAATTCATAAAAACCTAGATGTCTCATAGATCTATTTTCAAGTCCATTTTCTTGGTGTTAATTACATTAACTCTCAAAATCAATATTTCCTTTTTTTTTTTAATTACTTTCATTAATTTGCCCAATTTTTATATCACTCTCTTAGGCAAGAGTTACCTCTCTTTGCATTTATTCTTTCAGATCCCTGTGCAACTTTCTGAACAGTTGAAAATTCAAAAATAAAATATTGTGGCCTAGGGATTTTAAAATTCTTGGATACAAGTTTCTGTTGATTTGAGTATGTTTTCACTTGCTATTTTTTCTGTCATTTCCCCTAATTCTGAACAGAGTAATTGATTGCTGGGAGCTTCTTACAAATAACTGTGACAAACTTTTGTGTGTGTCTGTTCCTAAACAATCAGTCACATGGCCAGGGCCAAGATTTCTTTTGCACAGTGAAGGAGGGAGCTATAACTATTTGCAGGAGTGGCTGAGTGCTGTTGGCAACTTTGGCCGTGTTAGTCTGATGCATTTGCTGAAAGGGGAGTTATTTATCTCTTTTGCAAAAGAGTGAATGGCCTTTAGGAAGATGAAAAGCCAGTGCACCCAGAATGGTGCAAATAACTCTTCTGGTTATTTCATGCTCTTATTTCAGAAGCTCAGTCATGGAGTAAGAGAACACAAAACCGAACAAAGGTATTATTCATTTAAAATTCTTTCTCTTGAAAGAGAAAACCCACCTTTTCAACAGATTCTGAACTTCTGTAGTATTTTGTTCCCTGTGCCTTCAATAGCAATTGACAATAGATTCTTTTCCTATAAAAATTCCTTTCCAAGCTGTCTTCCACCCTAACAGCATGCACGTATGAAGCAGATGGAAGAAACAATCTGTTTTCTTCACTCAGAATCTGTACTATTCTAGTATGCCTTGCCACATACTTTTAAAAGCAAGAATCTGTTTTGAATGCTGTAGGTGTCTTTACCCTTTCTCATCTAATGCATACATGTATTGCCTAGCAGGAAAAATCAGAAGAGGGGAATAAGCAATTACTTTCACCGAGTAAAGCCTTGTGCTTCACATCCTGGGTGAGCAGGCCCACGTTTCTTTTCTGGTGTATGAAAGAATGCATCAAGTAATCTGTTCAGGAATCTGCAGAGAACAGTTTATAGCAAAAGTGAGATCGGAGTATTATTTATAAGAAATTACATTTTTTTAATTGAAAAGCAAAGAGAGTCTCTAGCTACCTTTATGTGATTGTTTAGTGGTTTATCCACTGCCCCTGCTTTTGAGCACTACAAAATACTCCTGGTGTTGGGGATCCAATTTCCCATTCTTCCCTCCTGGCAGAGTGTTCTGATAGCAGTGCACTGCAAAGAGGTGAAAAGATCTGCTGGGAAGTTTTTCTGCATCTTCCGTTCATCCTAACGGGCTGAGGAGGGGTTTATTGCCCAGTCAGCTTCAGCACTGATGCAGCAACCAGGAAATGAGGTAGCCAGAGGAGTGACTTGGGTGTGAGTGATGGGACAGGGAAGGCATTCACTTTAGGCATCAGAACGCCTGACGTGGAACAGTGTTTCTGAGCGCGTTTGGTCTGTTTGGGCCAGTCATGCTGCATTTCAGCAGTGCTGAGGGTGCATGACGTGACCGATGAGGTGGTGAATCACACTTGTCATTCAGGAGGAACATTTTAACTCTGTTTTCGAGACCAGGTTTTGTGAAGTCTGCCTGTGCGGCCCTGAGAGGATGGCAAAGCTGCGCGGTGCTCGAGGAGGGGGTTACTGCTGTCCAGGGTAGTTCAGAAAAACCCTAAACAACAATCTGTTTTTCTTCACTGCAGTTCTTGTACCAGCTGCTGTGACGTTTCCTGCTGTGAGGGTAGGTGACACGTGGATGCTCACAAGGCCCGTGGCTGTGGGCCATGGTGTGGGCTGCAGCCGGGTTGCACATCAGCAGCAGAGGGGGTATCCTAAATCCCAGGCTCTGCTGTGTGCCAGAGCTCAGCTTGAGGCAGACCAGGGGCTCAAATGGCAGGTCAGACCCCTGGGCTGCAGTACCTCCTTCACCCTTTCCAAAACCACACCCATGAGACTCTCTCATCTCACTCTGAACGGGCATCTGTGCCCATTTTAACTGCTTATAGGATCAGAAATCCTTCTAGTGAGGAGTATATTTCGTATTCTAAAATGTATTTGGTATCCTAAACTGTGTTGGTCGGAGAGCTTTCTTCATTAGCTTCCCATTCTCATTGTAAACAAGATTAAGTTGTAAAAGAATAAAGCATTTCATTTACAGAAAGCGAAGGCTATAGAAAGAAGGGCCAGAATTTCCCCCAGAAGCCCGCTGGGTCAGTGTTCTTCCTGGGCCGCTGCTCCCTTGGGTCTGGTTTGGTAAGATTTTAATGCCGTTGCTATGCACAACAGGGAACGCAGTGTTCAGGACCCTCAGTCCACACGTATGAGACTGTGGCCAAGTGATTACACTGATTACAGATCTGCTCAGACATGCCGAAGGAGAAACAAATTGAATTTCTATCAGAGATTATCTCTTCAAGTCCCGTGTTGATTGAGACGGAAATAAATGAAAGTGGGAGGTGCCTGTGCTGGCTGGGTTGAGCACGGACCTGGTTTTTGTTACTATAGAGAAACTCAGTAGTTGGCACGCGTTCTTTAGCATGTGGATTCAGTGTCTGGTGTAGCTGTGGAGCAAGTGGGAGTGTGCAGTCCCGGTACAGTGTCGAGCTGAATTACCTTGCCTTCTCTTTCTGTTCACAGATAATAGATATCCTGTTAGGTGTACAAGTTCATTTGTGTGTGTAAGACGGGGTCGGGGCCGGGAGGGCAGCTGGAGCTATGGCAGCGGAGACTTGTCTTTACGCAGGGCTTGACTCAAGTGCTGCTGTTGTCTTAACAGTATTTCCAGGGTGCAGATCCAGCCTGAGGAGTGCGCACAGACTCTTCTGCACGTGGACTTATGCTGATTTAATGCCTGCCTTTGCTGCTTTGGTTTCATATATTTTTCATATATTCGTATGCTTTGGTGTTCAGTGGAGACACAGGGGTAAGGAAGGGTGACAATGATCAACCTGTCCCAGTGCCTCCCCACCCTCTCCGGGAAGAATTTCTTCCTGATGTCCAATCTACATCTCCCTGCTTTCAATTTAAATAGTTCCTTCATGTGCCAAACTGTAAGATCCAGTGTGCAGGGTACATGGCCATGTACCAAACGACATCGTGAGTGGGAGTTCTGGTGTGTAGCAGCCCCAACCTTTGGGTCTAGGTCAATGCAGGGGTCTGTAACGTCTCTCTACTCCATGAGCGGTGTGACAGGCTTCCCGGGGGCTGTACCATGGTCGGTCAGGGCACCTTGCTGGTTCCCACTTCCACTGTGCAGTGGAACAAGAGAGCAGAGGGTTTCAGGAGGAATCCCACCAGCTCGGACAGAACATGGATGCAGCATCACATGGACTCGGTGTTGTTCCTTATTGTGACCAGCGCTGGAGATGAAGCACTGAATTGGATCTGCGCCATTGCCTTTGTGTGACAGCTTTTCCCCCGGAGCTTGGTTGTTCCCGACTCCTGCAATGTTCTGTAATGGCATTAGGTGGATGGTTAATTTGAGTACATCTGGATATAGACTTCAGTTCGTCCGTGAAGTCACACAGTATTTGTGTGATCCCGTTTTAAGGAATAATAGTCTTAAGGAAGCACATTTTTAAGGGCAACAGATGTCTTGAAGCAGATGATTAATTCATGCTTAGTTTTCAATCACTCATTTGACTTACGGGCTTTAAAAAGTGGATTCTTTCTTTTAATTTAGTGCTTCACATCTGAAGCATTTATAGCCCAAATCTTATTTCAGTTAAAGATATATTAAAGTGACACTTTTAAATTCAGTGGAGCAGCTCTGCTGGAAATTAACTGCTGAGAAAACAGACCGTGGAGAGTTGCAGTGTGTCTGCAGTTCCTGTTAATTTGCCCTTTTCATTTTCAGCACTATGAATACTTTCTTCAGTAAAATGACAATGTAGTTGGGTCCAGGTGCCTCTTCTGGCAGGGCAGAGCTCAGCGGAACAAGGGAATACAGTCAAGTACTAAATGTGGGTTCTGGAAGTCAGTGCAGATCCAGGGAGTAACTACGGAAGTGGATGGAGTTTCCCCAGATGTGTGCTAGGACGGAGTCAGTTTCTTCACTACTTACCCAGGGTCAGTCCAGATAAAGATATTTGAAGGGATAATGCTGGAGATGGAAGTTTGGTTTAAAATGTGTTTGAGGTTTCTTGTACTTTTCCATATCTGATCTTCAAGTAGAGGCGATGCTGAGTAAGGAAGATGATAATTAATAGCCTTGTGTTTATTTTGTCTTGGGACTTAGGTGTTAAATATTTAAAATATACGCCTAGTCCTCTTAAGGGTGAGGGCACATGTGCTGTTTTGAATTCATTTAAATAAATAGTAGCTATGTTGACCTGTACTTCCACTTTTTCCTATAGCTTGAGTGAGAACCTAGTTATGCATGGCGTTTGCATAAAATGAGGTTTTCACATTAATCAGCTGCATTCCTAATCCTGGAAGGTAATCGTTCTGATTTGCTCTTTTGATCTGTGTAGTCAGTGGGCAAAAGATCAGCCCACTTGAATGCGTGTTGCCCTCTGGAAGAGGCTTCAGTCTCTGGCTGCATGTGCAGGCTGCATGAGGGGAGTGCTTTTAATTGGGCCCTCATTAGCTTTCTGAGATTGGAGTGTGGAGCTGGGACTCACAGTGCTGGCTCTTTATCCTGCACACACGCAGGGCACGGTGTTTCAGGGTATTTATGAAGCATGAGCTGAGAGAACCTGTCGGCACGTTAATTTACCAGATGAAGAAATGTATGCCACCAGAAAATCTCTGCTGTGCTCCAGAGATCTTTTCCTCAGCTAGAAAGGCTGGGAATCTGCTGATGGAATAAAAAACCAAACCTGAGAGCAGTTTGGGGTAAGGCTGCTGGCACCCTTCATGGGGTAAAGGGATAAAGACAGAAATGTCTTGGGGTCACATAAGCAAAGCCAGGTGATGGAGAGTTAAAACTGCTGCAGAGATCTACCTCGATCTACACTGATCTGTCGTGTTTGAGCTGTGGGACACAGGAGCCACGAGGTCTTGTTGCAGTGGGATCCTTCCCCGTCCACAGCAGTGTGAGAAAAAATTGCAGGGGAATTCATCTTCCTGGATTTCCCTGAAGCCAATATGCACTTTCATGAGATAAACCAAGATTTACTCATTAATATAGTTTCTAATTTGAAAGATAAATCCTCAGCAGGCTCCTTTGCCTCTGGTCTCCGTGCTCTTGTCTCCCTGTGCCAAGCACGGTACTGAGCCAGCTCTGCAGTGGGAACACTGCTAGACTTGACAGCAGGAGTGCAGGGAAAAGGCCTGATGCACACATGTCCTGTAAATTGTCCCTTTTATTTCCTTGCTGAAAAGCACTCCTGGTTTTCACTCAAAAGAGGTGAAAGTGTGGATTTCTTACGCCAGTAATTTGAGTTCGTGCAGTTTCAGGCCAGTAGGATGCAAGCCCTTCCCTGCTGTAGGTCTTTGCTAGGAATCAGGCAGAGGGCTTCGGTCCGGTGCCAAATAAAATGGTTTCTATCTCTTCAACAGCTTTGGCAGCACCTTCTGTTGCACTTAATAGAGATGCTGGATGCTTAGCAGGATGAATAAACACAAGCAACGGCAGGCTTCCGCTTCTGAATGCGAAGCTTTAAACAAGGAGTAACTTTATGTATTTTGTTTGAGCTATGTAACAGTATAAATCACACCAAATTTCTTAGTTGTTGGTCATACACATCCAGTATATTCTCCTTTGTTTTAAAATGAAAGAACTGTGGAGAAAGTGTTGATATGACTTGTGGAAAATAATGCTGTAAATATGGCAATTCTGGGTTTCTGATCCACTAAAGCCGTGCCAGGCTCAACATTCAGTCCAGCAGTTGCTGAATGGATATACATTCCAGAGAGACATATAGTTTCTGCCAAAGAAAACTTTGCTGTGTAATTCCAAATAATTCAGGAGCTGCATGTATGGAAAATCCTTTGTTAAGGCGTCAGTTTTGTATCAGCCTGGCAGCCCCAGGCTCCATCAGCCTCCCAGGTTCCTCATGGTGTTCTGGGTATGTGTTCCAAGGTCTCCAACAATCTCTGTTTGTCCCTGATGACTGTGGCAGGGGTAACAGGAGGCATTTGTTCCTGTCAGGTGAATAAAATGAGATTATCCTTTCATTAGTAAAAGGAATATATCCCATCATTTA
>NW_010226463.1:25940-40867 GCF_000690775.1 Eurypyga helias
GAATAAGACAGGCAAAATCCCACTTTTTGCCTTCCAGAGCCAAGGCACCGTAACAAGAGTGGTGGTATGTGGTCAGGATGTTGGTAATACCAACTAATATCATGGAATTCTGCACAGGATGGACTTCTGCTGCAGGTGTTGCTAAAGGAGGAGAGGGAATGTGATGCTTGCTGTTACACTCCAGTGAGTTTAGGGCTGGTTTTTATCAAAGTGAACTCTGCTGGAATCCCTCCCTGAAGGAGGGATTTCCAAAGAGAAAGTCTGTAGATAATCATCCCTATAAAATAAAGGAGAAGGATGTGATAGTGGCAAGGAAACTGTTGTTGAGATGCTACAGACTCATTACCTCTCTAATGACTTGTAATTAAGCAGCATCTTTGGAAAAGCCTCTGCTGGCTGGGTGGTCTCTAGCGACCTTGGGTCTAGACACCCAAAGGCATTAGTTCTGCACATGTGTGAAAATGCTCTGGATGCAGAGTCGGACTAGGCAGGTACTAGAGAGCCAGGTTAGCCTCTGTGGGCCACGGGGAAGAAACCAGGGATTTGAGGGAGGGGAAGACGATGCCTTTGTTTCTGACAAGCACGGAGAACAAGCTTGTTAGAAGACATGTGTGTCTTTCTCCAGGAGCTCGACCCTGGCACGGGGGAGGCAGATCCTTCCAGCTCTGCCCTCTAACGCCAGCTTGGCCCCGACTCACCCTTATTCACTGTGAGATCCCTGAAACACAGGCCCTATGTTTTGGGATTTTATACTTCCCAGACATGTGTGAAAAGACTTGGGAGAGCTCATCCATATTTTCCTATACTCTTGGGATGTTGACAGATGGAAATCTGCTTCTTGCCTATACTTTCTAAAATGCATATTGATTTAGAGCAAGAGGTTTTTATCACAACAGCAGCACAACAGACTGGTACTTAGATGTAAAAAATAATCCTACCAGAAAGCACGCTTGATTTTTTTTTTTTTTTTTTTATCACATTACACTGAACAAAGCAGGATTACTCAGTGTGTAAGTCCATTAAAGCCTTTACGCCTTCCTCTGAATGTTAGCTGAACTTTCAAGGCTGGAGTTGGATCTCTGAGGGCAGGAGTTACATGCTGCCACTCGTGTGCAGAGTGCCAAAGAACAGGTTGCATCCTCTTCATCATTCTCTCGTGACAATATATTGTCTCAATATTCTTCTGATACTCCAGTGTCTCACTAAATGACAAAATCAAATCCTGGTTTGCAGCCACATCTCTACTGCGTGCAGGTACATGAGCGTTCCTACGCCTGCACTGTGGCTTTCTGTGATGGTGGCTTCAGGGGTGGGTCTGGAGTCAGGGAGAGGCAGGGATACTACAGGGGCAACAGCAGCAACAGGATGGGAAGCCCTTACACAAGTAATGAGAGAAAGGATAGCAAAATTCAGCCTAGACCCTGGCCCGCTAAAGAATCCAGAAGGATTTGTGTTCACTTAACACCATTCCAGTAAAAGATTGGGGCGAATATTCCAAAATGTTTTGTAACTTTTTGGACTACCTTGAGCATGATTGCTCTGAAAAACAAGGCAGGAGGAACACCTTCGACTGTGGTGCTTTACCAGATTCCAGGCACTCTAAATCCCTTTATTTTTGGACTTGGCATTTCTAAACAGAAGTCTGGTCTCATGCATACCAAGAAAAAAAGTTAAGCTGTTTTTTCTCTTCTAAAAGATTGTTTGGTGTTGTGGTTTTGCTCTGAATTGCTTCTCTCTGTGTATTTGATTCCAAATACTGATCAATGGCAGTTGAAATACTTTAAACCAAACAAAACAAAAGTGCCAGACCACCTCTAGAAAGCACCGCTGTTTCTTTGTTCTTCTTCATTTCTTTAAGCCTAAGAAAAAGCAGGTGCTGACACATTCAGCAGCTGGCAAGTGAAGCAGTCAGCAAGTCTGACTTGCTGTGAAATATTAGTAAACAAGCGGCTTCGTTTATGGTAGCCAAGTTTAACAAGATCTCCACTTATTATCCTGTCATTTTTGGTGGAAGGATACGGCGTTGCTGTCAGATCCATCTGTTCGATTGCGCAGCCGGTGCATACAAATCACCTAGTCTCACGCATGGGGAAGGGTTTTGGAGAAATCTGGAGCTGGGAATGGAAGATGAATAGAAGAGCTGCTAATGAATAGTTAGAACTCGGTTTGGATCACTGAGTGCCCGGCCGAGAGCAGCCAAGTTGGGTTGCGCTGTGCGTAGTGGTGAAATACCTGGCTGTCCGGCCCGGTGCAACGCGATGTGGCGTAGTCTGCATAGGTCAAACGTTGTCTGCAGCCTGGTTCATCGCAGAATGGTATGGAGAGGAGGCAGGAGAGAGAGCGCTACTGGGAAAAGCATGTAAGAAGGTATCAATTTAAACGTTTCTTTAAAAATAGACCAATTAACCTCATCACTTGCCATAAAAAACACTGCTGGTGTGGTTGGATTAACTTTCTTGGAAGCAGTGGTATGGAAAAATTAACAAATGCTGGAGAAACTTCAAGGGATAAATATATTTCCCTAATAATACTCTACTCTTGTTTATCCTATTCCATCTAAGATGTGGAAGGAAAGTTGCTGGGCAAGAGAATAGCTGATTAAATCGTCTCTTCAACAAAGCCGAAAGGTCGCCGTCGGATTCTGCTGGGGGTGTGTGAAAACTGAGCTGGTAAGGGGTTGTGTTCCCCTTCCTTCTGCGGAGGAGACACCTTCTCTGGAAACACAGTTGGGAAATTCAAACTGGTTATCGTATTTCGGTCACTGTCAGTCAATCAATAAATAATAGTTTGAGTAATTCTAAAACCATTTCAGTAACAAATGAATCCTATCGCCCTCTCCTCCGTAGCGGTGAAGCCATCTCCCGTCACTGTCAAACCTGTCTGCTCGCTTCTCGGCGACGAGTGAGCTTAACGGGCGTTCGGAGGCCGTGCTGAAAGGGCCGGCAGTGGGTGGGAGGCAGCGGCAGCAGGAGCGTGGAGGGATGTTGACATCGGGTTGGGGTTTCAGCCTGGCGCCCCGAGCAGTGCTAACACCTTTGTGGAGCTGGGCAGAACAACTGGATGCCTGCCAAACACGTTCATTAACGTGTAGCACGTGGCTTGCTCGGGCATTAAGGGTAGATCCAGCCCTGTGACTTCTGCCCAGCAAATTTAAGTGATGTCAAGTGTCTTTTGCTGCAGCTGCTGGCAGGGACTATCACGTATTTGCAGAACAGGCTTCTGTCAGCACCTCTGTTGTCATTCCGGTGCCATTTTCAGTTTGGGGTCTTTACTTGCCTGTCACCACAAGTCTGAGTAAGATTAGGTACTGTGAACTGAAAAGGGTCCTTTCATTTCCATGGGACTGGTTCACACCGTGATGTATTTAGTAACAGTTTGGAGATAGTTAGGGGTGTCAGGTTTGGAAGATTTAATGGTCACATATTCTCTGGTGTCAGAATTTGGTTAGAATTTCTCCTCCATCATCCGTGCCATGCATGGTTCCTCTCTTTTTTGCTATTCCACACTGTAGACAAGAAGTTGTTGATAGACAAAATGTTGTGGGGGGTTTTTTGACGCCGGCCTGTCCATCTGGCCTCTCCAGTGGCAGTCCTGGCATATGTCACTTTGTGCTGGGGCATTTATTACGTTGTCAAGACTTAGTACACCAGCTCATCAGGAGCGAGCACTGCTAGTAGGAAAACAAAGTTGGTCTGCCAAAGCATTTGGCTGGCATCCTTAAGAGCCAGAGACTAAATGTACCCTACTTGGTGGTACATGGGAAGCTTCTGATAGGAGACTTCAGGTGTAGGAGACCATTCCCCTTCCGCCCTGGGAGAAGCATGGCTCTTGCTTGTCTTCACAGCCTGGGGTGCAGGCTGAAAGAGCCAAAGAGGGGTTGAACACGTGATAGTGCAGATGAGCCGTGTGTCCTCAGGGGCTACGGTCCCGTGGTGGGAGCCTCTGTCCGTCCGTGCTTCGGCACAGCTCCTGGGCAGCTGAGACAGCAGGCGGTTGTGGGGTGCAATGGGGGGGCCTCTGAAATGTTCTGGGGATAGGTTTTTTTCAGGTTTGATGTTTTTGTGGGTTTGGGTTTTGGTGGTGTTTTTTTTGCTTATGCATGTTTTTTTTCCTTTAGTCGAAGTCAGGGTCTTCGTTCTTTGCCCTTTTTTTATAAATGAAAACAAAATTTCATCTCTGCTAGAGAGAGCTGCAGGGTGGCTTTAGCTTTCCATTACATGCATCTTACCTTCTGTTTGATCAGCCTAATTAACAGATCTCAGCCTCTGGCTCTGGGTTTGGCAGAGGGCTTTCTGGGGGCTTTGAAACTGGTCCCTTAGCTTATGGCACTCTTGTCCCTCAGAGCAGTGTGAATTGTCTGGGCTTCTTACTCCCCCGTCACCGAACACGTGTGTGGGCTGTCCTGGGTTTGGGGTGCCCGGTGGTGTTGGTGGCTGCAGGGCCAGATGGTTTGAGGAAGGAGAGCAGGGAGGGCAGGGATGGCAGCGGTCCCTGGGCAGGATTCCTGCGTGCCTGGTGCTATCCAGCGGTGGTGGGGTAGGTGGGAGCTCGAAGCTGCCAGCTGCGGGGTTTGAGGCAGCCAAAGGAAGCAAAGGTTGGCTATTAAAACTTAATAAAATCAGTGTGTGCGTGGGATTTGGTCTGCATCCTGGGCTGCAGCCGGGATGTGTCAAATCCTAGCTCTGCCCTGGGCGAGGTGGGGAGTGTCCAGCATCACCTAGTCCAGAGGTGGAGTCAGCCCACAGGAGCGGAAAGAAGCAGAGTCACGCTCCAGCGAGCTGTCAGACTGGGAGTTTCTGAGCATTTTTATTTTTTCATTCTGGATGGGAGCATTTAAGGTAACACTTGATCGTTATTTTTCAACTTTTTTTGTAACTATGGAGACCAGGAGCTTCGTAAAGCAAAGCAGAACTCTCTAGGTGCAGTTGGAACTAGCTCGGACATTTCTGTCTCTTTTGGCCCCTTGTCAAATCTTTTAACTCTCTGGAAACTGGGAAAAAAAAAGAATCAGAGTGACGTATGCAGAATGTTAAACTTTAGATTAAAATTCAGTGGAATAAACAGGAATGGATCTGCCTCTGAAAACAACGCTGGCTCTCCAAAGCCTCCCGGCCGCAGACGCTGCGCTGGAGATGAGAGTGTGTGCCAGCAGAATCGAGAGGTATGGCAGCTCTTTTGTCAGCCAGGCACCCTCTGCTTTTTAAAACAAAGGCAGGAGGACCTGTACCTGGCAATGACAGTAACTGAGGAGGCGGAAAAAGGTGGTGGAAAAGGTCTTGTTTGTCATATATATTTGGATTGAACTGGATAGGGGTAGAACAGTCTAGACCATCTAACTTCCCATGATTAAATACTGCTGTTGTGATAGGATTGCAGTGGGCCGAGCCTCGTTGGAAGGCAGGGGCTTTGGTGGATAAGTGCAGTGAAGCCTGACTTTGTTAAGGATTCGTTTGTCTCAAATGAAGAATTTTGCTGAACGTGCTATGTATGGTCCCGCTTGAGTTTTGTTAGACGATCAGCAACTTTGTTACAGCCCTTGATTCCACACACACGTCTAAATATTACTGAATATTTAGAGGATAAGTTATTTCCTCAGCATTTGCTTTAGGGGAGTGTAGTGTGTTTCATTTTGGGATATGGCAGCAGAGAAAAATGCTTGGGGTTTTTTAATTCCAGCTGAAAGCTGAGGTTTAATCCCGTCTCTGTGAAATGGGCACGGCGGGCGCTGGCGAGTCTTGAGCTGGGGATCTGTGCAGTCAAGGTTTATGGTCTCCAGGTAAGTCCTTGGGGGAGCTGAGCTGCTCTGATCACAGCAGGATCGCTCACCTCCGGCAGCCCTGGGCTTCCCTTTCCGGAGGAAAGCTGGGGCAGGAGCCGGGCGGGTTGCTGGGGTGGCCCAGGGGAAAGCAGACTGAAGAATGTTTCCTGGACATGGAGCAAATAGTCTGTGAAACAGTGTGGAATCTGTCCCATGAGGAGAGCTCACAGGAGGATTCCTGCTCCTCATCCTTAGCTTAATTTGTCCAGCAACTGGCTTGCTCCTCAGGCTGCACTTTGTTGGAAACGCAGCAGCACCTTCCCCCTGTGCCAGCCAGGAAACGAGGGGTTCTGGAGCAAAGCAAACTTTACCTAATTTGTACAGTAAATGTATTTTTCCTTGAGAAGGTGATTTGACAGTGCATAAACACCCGAGAACGTGCCAGTCTGAGCTGCGTGTAGAGAGGTTGTTTACAACACCTTGTTTGCGGAACAACCCTTGGCTGGCTGGGAGGGATACGGAATGGATTCACTGATGGGCGACGCGTGCGAGATGCTCCAGCGTGTGCTGGGAGCCATGGTTTGCGGCAATGAAAACCCATTAATTTGTGATGCAATGAGATTTGCGTATCAGGAGACACAGATAATGAATGTGATGAATATGGATGAATTTGAATTTGATTTTTAAAGTTATTTGGCAATGCTCATTGGCTGCGGCGCTGCAGTTCTGCGAGACTTCAGCCTACGCAACCCTCGTCTCCTTCCGAAAATTGCTACACGTGAGGTTTTAGTGGCCAGGGGAGAATTGTTTTGTTTTCTCTGTGTTACACAGAATACTGAGTTGTATGACTGTGTAAGGAATGTCAGGAATAAATAAATGACTAATCTATTGTAGCAGCAGTGCTCGTGCCATAACATAGGTTAATGAATGACAACAGTTTAGGCAGACTTGAGCCATGCTTGCTCTGCAAGCATTTTAATTGCAGAGGGGAGGGCTTTATGACTGCTTTTTTATAAAGCCAAGGAACCACTGCCAGACCTTGAAACTCTACAATCAGGCTACTTCCAGTGCAGTGTCCTGCCTTATTTTCCAGTATGGTTCATTACAACTGGATGAAGACATGTGGTGCTACCACCCTGTCCCTTCTCCTTAGGGAGCTACCTGTTTCACTTCAGCAGTTGTGTCCCAAGCCAACTCTGCTGTTTGAGAGAACATTGAGAGCTACTAAACCCTTTCTTTTGCTACCTTGAGGCATTCTGTACTTTTTCCTGCCTGACATAACCTCAGTGTGGGAGGCGAGCGTTCCATCGTTGCTGAGCAGACACAAAGTGTGTGGAAGAACTCTTCTCACCCTGCCCTGGGGAGTGGGGAGGCGCGGGCTGGTGCTGTCTCCTGCCTGCTTAGGACAGTCCTGTCTCCCTTCTGAGCTGGGTAGCCAAAACCGGGGGAAGCAGGTCTAGCAGGCTATTCCCCTGGAAAATAAAAATCAGAGGCGCTATCAGGTATATTGATATATATTGATGCATCATCAGTGCAATGCCGTTTCTCTTAGCCAGAGGACACAGAATAACAGGCAAACAGTTCTTACCTATCACTCTTTCATCCAGCCCTTCTACAGTCTCCTCTCCTGTAGGGTCAAGCACGACTGCTCCTCTGGCTGCTTCTTGTCTCTGCGTCTGCCTCTGTCCCCTGCTGAGCTTTGTCTTCCTTCCCACAGAACTCAGGCCAAAACAGTATGTACCCAGAACCCCTTTGCTTCTGAACAACCCTGTCTTTCCTTCTCTTTTGGACAGAAACACACTCTTGGCTGGTTTCTGTCGTGGAGCAGCTCAGGCTCTGTGTTCCCCTAACACGTGATGCAGCAATAACTGCCCATGCTGGTACCTGGACTCTGGGCTCCCATGGGAGCTTTTGATCGTAGAATGGTTGTAGAATGGTTTGGATTAAAGGGATCTTGAACTAGTTCCAACCCCCCTGCCATGGGCAAGGACACCTTTCACCAGACCAGGTTGCTCCAAGCCTCATCCAGCCTGGCCTTGGACACTCCCAGGGATGGGGCATCCACAGCTTCTCTGGGCAGCCTGTGCCAGTGCTCCCCACCCTCTGCGGGAAGAATTCCTTCCTGATGTCCCATCTCAATCTCCCTCTTTCTGTTTAAACCTGTTGCCCCTTGTCGTGTCCCTACATGTCTCTTGAGACAAGACATGAAAATCAGCTGCTGTGTGGCGGTCAGCATGTGTAAAGCAGGGTACATGGTGTTCGGCAGCTTCTTACCTCATTAATGACGTGAGATAATGTGGTACTGGAACAAGTTGCCCAGAGAAGCTGTGGATGCCCCATCCCTGGGAGTGTCCAGGGCCAGGCTGGATGAGGCTTGGAGCAACCTGGTCTGGTGGAAGGGGGACACCATGGCAGGGGGGGGGGCTGGGGGGGCTTTAAGGTCCCTTCCAACCCAAACCACCCTGTGGTTCTATGATAATACGTTCCACTGCTACTGGAACCAGGAATGAGAGTGTTCCAGGCTTTATATGCTTTCATTGGGTTTTTTTGAGGTGAGATGATCAGCTTTGCAGTGTGTTTAAGAAAAAAGTTCTGGTTTTCTTCTTAAAAAGCAATACTGCAAGGGTTTTGGGGAAGCAGTCATAGGTGCAGGATGTATCAAAATTAAACATGTAGGAGAATCATTCAAAAATAGGCTATTAAGAATAATTCAGTAGAGATGTTGGGAAAGACATTGAATAAAAAAGGAAATTTTCTGGGCTTGTTTTGAGTTTGTTTCTTTTTTTCTGTTTGTTTTCTGGAGCTGCTACTGTTGATGAAATCAACACACCCAACACTGTAACAACACAAGGAAAATGGGATCGTTCACAAACTGTGGTTGCTTATGTCCTGTCTAACTCCTTATCCTGTTACACACTTGGATCTCAGATACTCTTTGAGTGAGGCAGCGTGAATCAGACATGTAAAAGACTTCAGTGTTGTAAGTTGTCCTTCTGGATTTCTCTTTCCTTCACAGTTGGATCTGTGAACATGACCTTCCTGACTTTATCTGTGTGCGATGAGACTGTTTTGTCTAAGGAGCCTGGCATGCGAAAGCCAGCTTGTGCTGCCAGTAATCTGCCCTACGGCATAATGCAGCTGAGTGTGAAGAACCGCTCCAGGGAACTGACCCTACAGCTGCCTGTTCACAGCGTTAATCCTTTTTAGGTGAAACCAGTGGATATGCGCATGAGAAGATAAATCTCAATCGTTTTGGGATATGTTGTTTGTGAGAGACAGTCCCGTAATTTAAGATCTGTTTTTAATTTAAGATCTGTGTCGTTATAGTTTCCCCAAAAGAGAAAAAAAATTTGAGAAGCATCAATATGCTGATTGATTTCAAGGACTATTGTGCCTTATTAGAGACTCCTTGATTGATATTAAAATCGTCAGTGGAGAGTCAGAGACCAGTTCTGGTATCTCTTTCAGTGAACTCAGAAACAACTGCTAACAGCAGATGAGTTAACAGCACTCATTACACTAGAAAAATAATGTAGAGGCGATTGATAAGGCCAGGAAGGAGCTGAGCAGTGTAATAGTGAAGCCAAACTAAATCTGTCCCAGCAAGCAGCCCACTGATACAGTCCCCGGGCGGTGTTGACGTCATGCGCTAAGGGAAGGACGAGACTGGGAATTCTCAATTAATTAATGGGTTTAACGGGTTTCTTGCGGACTGGCCCTGAGTTGACGGGAAATGAGCAGGCTGACTTTCTGCATGCTTTTTGGTTTAAAGGAGATGTTGATAGAGAGTGAAGAGGCAACAGTGTTTCTCCGGTTGCTGGAAGGAAGCCTGTTCTGCTCCAGAGATCTCCTCCCTTTTTTCTTTTAAATGAACTCTGAGAACCGTACATCTGCCTGGCAGTCAGACTCCAACCTCCTGCCTGGAGGCGAGGTCAGTACCAGCCAGCCTTCGAGCCCATGGCATGTACGATCTCGCTCTGCAGCCCTTGTTTGCCTTTCTGCTCCTCCTTCACCTGAAACTGTCTCTGCATGGTCTGAGCTGAAGCTCTTCCACTCTGGGGGGAGAGCAGGAGCTAGCAGGCTGCTGCTGCCCTTCTCTTCTATCTGCAATCCCAGCCCTGGTTTGTCGCACAATTTGTCATAACAAACTGCACATACAGCTGTTGAAAAGTGGCAAAAGAATTGATAAAATATGCAGCCAATATAAATTCATGAGCAAGGTAATGCGATAGGATCATTCCAACACAAGGGTTATTTTCTACTTGCCTTTTTAATTTGAAATACTCAGAACGGTTTGAGAGTTTTGACGTGTAATAAAACCCTGACCTGTTTTCCACCAAATTACAATTGTACAGCCCTGGCTTAATAATATATTGCCATCTGGAATCGGGTCAAAGCAAATCCACATACATTATATAACTCGAATAGGTTTATACAGGGCGAAAGGGATATAATATCTTAAGCCTTTTAAATAAGGATGAGTGCAATACTGGGAATTTGTTAACGTTATCTCATGTGGAATTTTAAAATGCATCTCCAGGTGCAGTAGTTAAAGATGAGGCTGTTTATTTGATGGGATAGTTTGCTTTCATGTGTCTGGGAGTTGTAATTGATAGGGATGCCAATAGACTGTGATCCTGAGGTTGGATGTTACTGTGGGCAGACGCTGTTGTGCTGAGCTTGGTGGGGATACCCAGATGAACAGGGGAGAGCTCTTCCAAGTAAATGATTTGCCAGAGTGAATAGAAATGCCCAGGCTCTCCTATTCTGCGCATGGAAGAACTCCAAAAATAGCTCCTTCTGTCAGCTTTATTTACTGGCCTGGAGAGAATTGTCCAAGCTTTTACATTTTAATTGAAGAAAGTTCTTTTATTGATGTTTTAAAGCATATTGGCTACTTTGGGGAGGCTAGAGGGAACTGCGTAGGTTGCCAGTGCAGTTCCAGGGCTCAGTTTCTTGGATGCTCTCCAGAGAGCTGCCCTTCAGCTCTGAGGTGATCTCACACTTCACTCTGCGATCTCGGTGCAACATAAGCCTCGCCTGCTGCCTCCCAAAGTGTTTTTGCCCTCTGTGGAATGAGGCTGGGCGGTCTTACAGGTGTACAGGTACATAAATCACACCTTGCACTCAGGAAGAGGGACTGGGCGTAACTGGAGCCCTGCAGAGCCGCTCGCGCGCGGCGGTGATGTACAGCACTGTCATGGGACGGACAGGGAAATGGATGTGCCACGTCGTGCCATCAGAGCTCCCGTTGCAACCGCTCCAGCTCCCGCACCCGGGCTGCCGGCACAGCCAGCGGGACACTTCCTAGGGTAATATTTTTAGGTGCCTTCAGTTGTGAAGATTTTCTTATGTCATCGCTCCATTTTCAGAGTCCAGGGCATAGCATAAAGAGACCAAAACTGATCTTAGTGACTTGTATAGGCATATATATGTATTATATATACGTAACTTTGTGCTTTTGGAGTAGCATCCCTGAAGTGAGTGGGGTGCCGGGTGTCAGTAGTGCAGTGTGGAGTGACGTTCAGGGATTTTGCAGCAATAAGGGCAATGCAGAGGTTAAAAATAGGGCAACTAAAATTACACTGTACGTCACCAACTCTTGTGTGCGAGCCTGGAACATGACATGTTGTCAGTCATTAGCCCCCAGATCAATCAAGTGGCCCTGTGCCATCGTGGCCCTGACAATGAGCAGAAGGAATAGCGCTTCTCACCTGTTGCTGCCATAAATGAGTCCAGGCAAAGGGTGCCTGGAAATTATTTCCACATGATGGCACGCGGCTGGTTTGAGATGAGCTGGTGGCACAAAAGCCCCTCTCTATGGCTGGCATGTAGACACTTGTCAGGCACAGGACAAAGGCCAACAAAGAGGCTTTTAAGACTCTCACTCTAGTTTAAGGACATTTTATATGCTGTCGTTGCCACGTTCAGGTCGTAACGTGATTTGGCTAAAATCTGAACGTCACAGTTCGTGCTGCCCTTGTTCCTTCCCCGTGAGACAGTTGCATCTGCAGCAAAGGGGCTTTTTGGGCAGAACTGTGACGAGTACCGCTGCTGTGGGGTTGTGTTGGCCAGGACAAGGGGATGGCATGGTTTATGACTGTTCTTAGCTCCTGGGAGTAGTCACAAAAGCAATGCTCCAGAGATTAAGCTCTGTGTGAAGGACACTTTTAATGGGAGTTCTCTGGGATCATATTTAATTCACCTCAGTTGATTTTAAAAGTATATCAAGCCATAGTACCAAATCCCACGCTGGCACAATCCCACTCTTCCTGCCCTGCTGAGTGATGTACAATGCAGTGTTGGCAGCAGGATGTGCCCACCCCTCTTCAGGAGACACAGGAGGACCTGGCGCCTCGAGGCTCACGCTCAGTAGCTCACGGGCAAAGGAGCTGCAGGAAGAGTCATCAAGGAGATGATCAGTACGTTACAGATCCTCAGTTTAATAACTTTACACAATTAAGAAATACATGTTAGTATATCAATACAGAAAGATAAAACCCATAACACTGAATATTCATTGTCTTGGGTTGAATCTCGCAGAATACATACAGAATTTAAAGTCAGTGTGGTTACCCATGCTACAGGTTTAATTAGGATTCCTTTAGAAGAAAACATCCTTTGGCATTTGACAGCATTTAAACTTTGTGTTGTTTGTTCAGAAATAGCCACCAGGGAAGACCAAAATCGAGTCCACTTAGGGAATGTCTGAAAAATTTAAAAATATTTTGAAATGAAGATGTTTCCTCTAGTTCCTTCCCATGTGTACACTCATATAAAAATAAGCATTGGGATTTTAGAATTGGCATTTTGCATGAACAACATATCAGATGATAATATCAGTATTCGCAGAACATGCTTGAATCACTTTTAACAGCAGCATCAGATTCTCTGGAGAGAACTAAGTGAATCTGTGCTTCTTTGGGGATTTTAGTGTGTTCTAAACTATTGCTGGCAGTTGGTGTTTGTAACTGTTCACTTAACACATATCAATATGTGAGATATATCATATATCAATATCTTTGGTGATTTGGTGATCTAGAAAGCCTGATGCCCAGTTTGGAGCATGTGCCAAGCTACCAACGGCACTGGTGCTCAGATAAAAACAGAAGGATGACTCTGAGGTACACTCAGAAGACATTAACTTCTTGTTGTCTGCCAATAATACAATCCAGTATAGATTATGATACCCCCAGAGGGGTGATTTCTTCCACACACTGAATACAGCCCATGTGCAACCTCTCCGTGGATTTTTGCTTTAAATTTAAACTTCAAGATAACTTATTAAGAGGCTCTTTGTAGAGATAATCCCCCTATAAATTCTTCAGAAGTGTCTTCTTTTCCTTGCTGTCCTAACCTTTGGACTCTTCTGTGTGCCCTTGTACTTGTAGCATGATTTTAGAGCACTGAAGCCATTATAGAAGATAACGTGGTCTTTGTGAGGTTTAAAGATAGATTATTTCACTTTAGTATAAATGAGACAAGAATAAACGTTATCTGAGGAAAGCCTTTTACTAAACTATCAAGTTCTGCATTTTGCAGCAGTTGACTTCAGCTGGAGTAATTGAAGTGGTGAGTTTCTGTGTGTAAGGCCTTGCAAAAATGACCACTGACTTTTTATATTTTGGATAAGGATGTTACAGACCCATCTGCCTTCACTGACAAGGTAAAGCCAGATTACTCTGTTTCTGCCGTCTGTGCCACTGCTTCCACTTCCATTAGCATCGGGAATATTGACTGGATTGCATGTGAATGTATAGAACAAAGTAGAATAACCTATTTAAAAAGGTAATTACTGGTTTTGGTAGTAGACGCGTATTCGAACCCGGTTCAGGCTCTGGCTGCCCCCGGCTGAGCTGTAGGGCTGGACAGTGGAGAAGGGTGCTGGGGCCGAGGCTGTGGACGGGCCGCGGGGTCAGCCTGGCGAAGGAGAGGACGCGCAGGCCGTTGCAGGCTGGGCCGGAGCTCAGGAAGCAGAACACGTGTTGTCCCTGCTCCATGCGGTGAGTGTCTTACCTCTCCCTTGTCTGAAGCGATGACTAATTGGCTATGCTAATAAAGCTATCCCTGTTAAATTGCTCGTTAAAAGCTTGGCGTGTCAGTGGAAACATGCAACGCGCTATCATGGGGTGTATTCCACCCTATGGCCACGTGCAGCATTTACTCTGAATGTGGTACTAGAAAAGCAGAACTAAATGGTAAACGTAGCAAAAACTACACCAATTTTGGCAGAATTTACTTGTGACATCCTTTGTCACTTGGGATGCATTACAAAACATGCTGATTCTTTGGGAGGAGGCAGATGAGTGTTGTTGTTTATTCTTCACTCCATAAAAAGCCAGGGAGGGGTTAAGAGAAGTGTAATGTAGATCATGGAAAGTTTCCCGGCACAGGGCTGCTGCAGACAGAGCTATCTTCCAAACGCTGATTAAACTGGGATCTTTTCTCACGGGGTGATCATTTAAAATGTTTTCTGATGTCCGTGACTAGGATAAATCATTGAGGGAGTGGGAAAGGAACCATTCCTCAAGTGTTTAAGAAAGAAAACCTTGCTAAGAGTGCGTATCCGTGTGTGCAGGAGGGTGAGGGAGGGAGAACTGGCGCTTTATTTCCTTCTGAGGCTCTGTATCCAAAGAGGAGAGGTTTGTGTCCAAAACTGCAGGGCAAAATATTTCTCCAATGTAAATAATTCATTATAGTAATGCTTTGTAATTTTTTATCGTTCAGCTCTATTTTTTCCAAACACTATGCCTGAGCCACTGCCCGGCCAGGCTGCCAGGACTGCAGGAAGGGATTGCCATCTGCTGGCAACCACCCACCCCAGCCGGAGCAGGAGGGCTGCTGCACCTCTCCCAGCGTGACCCGGGCAGAAGGGGACTGCTGGGGAGTGGGACCGGACTCCTGAACTCCTGGAGAAGTTAGATGGCTCATGATTATCCCAACAGTTCAGTCTCACCTGCACAGCACCAAGTGCGTGTCATGAATTCTGTGTACCATGGGCAAGGTGAGGAGAGAAGGTGTAGGCGGTGGGTGGCTCCTGCTTAGGAAAGAGGCTGAACCTGTTGCAGAGGCCAGATTTAACTGGTACGTACAGTCTGTGGCTCTCCAGAAAAAAAAAAAAAAAAAAAAAAAAAAAAAAAAAAAAAAGAGGGAGAAAATCAAGCAGCGT
>NW_010226463.1:40898-52456 GCF_000690775.1 Eurypyga helias
AAAAAAAGAGGAGGCTAATTAGCCAGTGTTGAGCCCTGGTTTTGTGATTCAGTAACACAACTGGCTTCTGAGGTGCAAGAAGCAAAAACCAGCAAATTCAGGGAGCTCAATCTGGGGCAAAATACGTTCTCGGTAAAGAACCTACAGAAATTATAAAGGCGTGGGGATCAGTCAAACACCAAAATTGTGTTTCTACCTGTGGATATTGTTCCCAGCCACTCAAGTGATCTGAGCAGCAGCTGGAATGCCAGTGCTCAATCACTTGTTAGCATCTCTTGGCTCGTGCACACGGGTACCGCAGGCTGGGCACAGTGAGGTTCAGGGAACTGCAGCAGGATTCATCTGAACAAGGACACAGGAAACACTCAGCTTTTCCAAAGCCTCAGAACGCTAAATACATCTTCCCTGAGAAAGGTTTTAAGTGCAGCATATTTCATTTCTTAAAAACACCCAACCCACCCCTTTTTCTGTGCGTATGGCTCCAGCGCTCAGCTGAGCAATGCGACAGAGCATCCCCCGGGTTCCCAGTAAATCTGAAGTTGCTCTGCCTGTCAGAAGAGGGTACTGCAGTACAAGTGTCGGAGCTGCCTTCTGGAGGACTTGGTGTGCACAGCACACACCTAGCTGGTAATCCTGGCCATGGTCTTACAAATAAGATTAAGAAATTTTTTTTTTAGCACATTTGTGCATGAAAACGTCAATTTTAGAATGTTTTTGAGACGTTTATTTCTGATTGGATGAAACTTTTTAATGGCTTTTCAAGGCTTGCAAAGCTTTTCTGAATTAAATTATTTGTCCTGGTAATTTTTAAAACATGTATTTTCCCCAGCAGAGAGGATTCATTTAAGAAGGCAAATGCAAGCAATAGAAAAGGGAAGGAACACGGAGCCATCTCCTGTTCTCCCACCAGCAGATGGAAGGCAAAGGGCGGTGGTCATCTCCACAGAGGTGTAGCATCCAGGCAAACTTCTGCTGGAAGAAGAGGGGAGAAATGACTTGACCAGCTGTCTGCAAGTCGCAGTGGAACGCTGAACCAGTCCCTCCGGGCGGACAGTGTCAAATCGTACATCGGGATCATGCGGATTCAGTCGGAAGCAGTAAGTTTGCAGCGTGCAGAGCGCTCTGCTGCCCGCACAAATGCGGTTTCCTTACAGCTGAGTCTCGGCTGGTACAGCCCGGTGTCTCTGCTGACCTTGGCATGTTTTTGCTTCATTAGCAGTTGTGTTCCTCTGGTTTTGAATTTTGTCCCCTTTCACTATCTGCCAGCCTAGTTCAGGCTGGCTTTTTCAGTTTTTAAGAAAAGGGAGTCCTCATGTACAGATAAGACCAAGGTGTCCGTAGATATTTCTGCTGGGAAAGGAGCAGTTTAGGGTGGGTGACTTTAAAGCACAAATTCCAGGGCTGGCTCCTGCTCAGTTGTGTTGTAGGTTTTTAATACATAGGAAAATGTAGAATAAAAGATGCTGAAGAAATCATTGAGTTGTAGAATCTTTAGGTTGGAAAAACCTTTAAGATCATCAAAACTATTAACCCAGCACTGAGGGGACATCCTGCTCCATTTTATCCAGTGTTTATGGTTAACTGGAATGATGAGATCAAGAAATAAATTATTTAAATCTTTAAAGATAAACACAGCATTTTAGAAAGTCTTTCACAATTTATGCTAATGATTATATCCTTTTTTCTTTAGCCAGTGTGTGTTTTGCCATTGTATTCTATGCTGGCATGATCTCATGTTCTTTCAGAGGACACAGTAAAATCAAATAAATACGTTTTCGGGCTGTGTATGACTTTGCGCAGCTCATGAGCTCAGATCACACAAGCCAGCATTTGTTTCAGATGCAGTATCTTCAGTCTGCTAAGTTGTTTTCAGCCAGGAAATTCAGGGCTGAACAAGAACTGGAACACGTATCCCAGCTGAGCCATTCAGTTGTTTTTCAGGAGTTAGAAGAAGGGAACAACGAAAAGTGTCATTTCATACTCAGCTGTTTCCATCTCTTAGGGTATGGCTGGACATTGTGGTAAAACCCAAGTGCTGGAGAATAACGACACCCTTGCTGGAGCATCACAGGTTGCTCCTGGCCTCCTGCACCGCTGCCTCCCCACCTCAGCCACCTTCTGAGGAAAGCTTTTCCTGCCCATTTGAGTCTGAAGTGGTAAAAATGTATCCTGAGCACTGAACTTTCAACTCCATCTGCAAGAGCAGTTCCTTTATAAAGGAAAGGCCCCCCAAAGCTCTTTTGTGTGCCCTTGGGCGAGGGGAGGTGGCTGAGCTGGGGACTGGCCAAGCAGGGACGGCACTGTGCGTTCAGGTTTCTCCAAGCAGGTCAGACATGGAGTTCCTCACTTCTGCTCTGTGCATGCGACCATCAATTAATTGCTAGTCTTTAGGATGAGAATCCTAGAATCCCAGGATCATTTGGGTTGAAAAAGCCCTTTAAGCTCACCCAGTCCAACCGTTACCCCAGCACTGCCCAGCCCCCCACTGACCCATGTCCCTGAGCACCTCGTCCACACGGCTCTGAAACCCCCCCGGGATGGGGACTCCCCCATCCCTGTGTGTGTTCCTCCGCTCACGCTCCAGCCCCTCAGGGTCTGTCTCGCTGTGAAGGACCCAAAACTGACCCCAGGATTCGGGGCGAGGCCTCACCAGTGCCCAGCACAGGGAGACGATCCCTGTGATGGTCCAGCTGGTTACACTCAATTGGATAGAATTTTCCAAACATAGTGAAAATGGCATCATGTTCCTTGTTCTCTTTCTGCCTTGTACCCTGCCTCCAGCAGATCTGGAGCCTGAGGAAGCTTTTCAGGCCAGTCACTGGAAGGCTGGAAGATGTAGGTTCTCAAACACAGTTGGCTGCTTGAAGATAGGTCGTGGCCACAAGAACTGCAGAACAGTGCGGGGTCTGTCCTTGTCTTGAGGGTGGCTTGTGGCTCCTCTCAGCCTTTTGCCAGCAGAATGGAGCAGTGGCAGAGGTTACGACTGGCTCCTGGCTACTGCCCGACACGCTTCCCGTGCCTGCGCCACGGCCTCTTCCTTTGGCCGTTTGCTGCATGCAGGGTGCACTGCAGGTTAACTTTTATTATCCAAGGAAACAGAATGGAATAATTATTGACTTTCATGTTTTGTGATAGCAGAAAAGTCACATGGAAAATGCAGCATGGAAAGGCTGGAGTTTTAACTTGGGCTTAGCAGCTTGATCAAGAAGTTAAGATTCAGTGCAAATCTGAGCAACATATTAAATGCCTTTAAATTATGAGGAAAATGCCAATTTTTATTCAGCTGTCACAGGAAAAGCCACACCAACAGGTTACACTGATGTATAAATCATAAAATGCATCCCCCAGGAAGCTGACATTTCCCTAGTCATCAGTCCCATGGTGACTTATGGTGTGTGATGGGTTGGGTTTCCTTCCAGAATAATAATCACTGCAGAGGAAGAAATTCAGTGAGGTTTTTATAGGAAGTGTCTGAAACCTGTGCTATGGCTGACCCTGCGCTGGGCAGCTTTGGTTGCCGAGCTGTTCCTGGGAAGCGTTTAGCCTCCTGGGTGCCGTTCCATTCAGCGGCAGGCGAAGGTGCGCAGCGCTCGGTCGGACAGGGCTGCGGAGCTGCTCTGTCCCCGGTTACCTGCAGCTGAGCGTGCTCGGCTGTTCACCTGCTGCTGTCCCCGTGGGCTGGGCCGTTGTCCCTGCTCTCGGCAGGCTGCGCGGAACCGGCTGGGAGCCCTGCTCAGGCTGTGGTTGACGCTATGCGTGGAGACTTTGGCCACTGAAGCGGCAGCTTTGCAGTCTGCATTGCCTGGCATCGCTTTGTAGCGCAGCTCGCCTTCCAGTCATCTAAAGCTCAGGACTAAGAAAGCCAGCGGAGACGGTTCCTCATCAGTTATGTGTCAGGCAGATTTATTCCCAGCAATTATCCCTGTGCCTGCTAGGAAGGTATTTACCGATCACTCAGCAGCCACTGGAATAAACTGTGCAAAGACAAACCCCCCATCGTTATCCATGTTATTTTTAGACTCCAGTGAGGAACTAATCCCAAACAGAGATTGCACGGGTAAATATCTACACCGATAGTGCCGTTTCTCCATTACATTTATGTCTTTTTAGCGGGTTCCCCAGCATTCAGCTGAAGTGCTCTGCTAATGGAAACGACACGTATACCCCAAGCCCTAGGAGGTAGCGTGTGGAATTAAATATTTAGTAGCTCAATAAATGGAATTTCAGGTCTTCAGTTGCAGAGTTATTGAATAAATCAACAATCAGTCTTTATTTTCACGATGGAATTGTGGGTGGAAGTAATCTCTAACAATTTTTAAGGGAGATTTCCAGTGCTGAGAATGGTGTGACTAATAAAATGCATCTCATCAGACAAATCTTCCACAGGTACCTCTGTTTTGTGAATGCAATAATCTGATACTTTCTCACGTGTTAGTCTGCATGTCACGAGAAAGAGTAGCAAAGCAACAGACCAATTCAAGACATTTAAACAGGTCTTAATTTATTAGTAAATCAGGGTTTTTTTAATGGAAAAGTCTCAATTGAAAGAAATAAATGTGTTTTCTTAAAGAATTAGTACCTATATTACAAAGCTATGAAGGTTTTATGACTTGGAGCATTCCTTTTGTGAAGATGAGTTGCTACGTCCCTCTGATCTCATCTGAAGCTGTGTAGCCTACAATTATTTACACAAATCTTACGGGACTTGTAGAACTGAAAGCATTTCTTTGCCAATCTGCCGAAATCTGGATGTAGACTTTCAGATGTTAGAAGTATGGCTGACCAAAATACGTTTGACATTCTCGTGGTTGGTAACTGGGTACTGGTGAAATTACAAAGATGAGAAAGTACTCTCCAGTTTTCTTTGCAAGATGGGTGTTGTTTTAATGGGGGGTTCTGAGAGTTGCTTCCCAAACATCAGACACTAAATCACTCCAGTTCAGCAGAAGTAGTTGAAATTGGGGCAGAAATCGATCTGTGGTGGTGTTACCGGGCAGTTGATGTTTGCTTCCTCTATTGTATTCCCCACCTTCCTCCTGGGGACAGTGCTGTGAAGAAATCCTGTCTCTGGCACCAAAGGGGAAGAGTTTGCCCCTTAGTGAGGTGATACCTGATTGTTTATAGCTCAGCCTTCCCCTAACATACAGTCTAAGAAAGCAGCACCAGTGCAGGGAGAGGAGACCCGAAGCTCACGAGGCTGACGCCAGGATTCCAGGTGCGGCCTCCCCAGTGCCCAGCACAGGGGGACGATCCCTGCCCTGCTCCTGCTGGCCACAGCATCCCTGATGCTGGCCAGGATGCCGTTGGCCTTCTTGGCCACCTGGGCACACGCCGGCTCATATTCAACTGCTGTCGACCAACACCCCCAGGTCCTTTCCTGCCGGGCAGCTTCCCAGCTGCTCGTCCCCCAGCCTGGAGCATTGCAGGGAGGGGTTGTGGCCCAAGAGCAGGACCCAGCACTTGGCCTTGTTGAAATTGGGGCAGAAGCAGTTAAGTGGCTTGGACGAGGGTGGCCTCGGGTCTTTCAAACCATGTCAGGCTCATATGAATCCTTTGTAGGACTGAAGGAACAGCCAGAAGACGGCAGTCAGTGGAATAACACACTTTGTTAGGAGGTGGGATACGTTTGAACACAGCTGGGGATGTTGTTCCTTCCAACCCTCCATCAGCGCCTTGGCACAGAAACAATCAAGCAGCCTGCAAAGGGTCCCTGCCACTCCCCGTGGCCGGTGGCACGTGCGGCCTCGCTGGGGAACAGCGGGAGTTTGTGAGGAGGTTTGTTATGTGGAGTTTGAGCTGGGTTTTTTGGCAAAGTCCGCATGGATCTGAAAAAGAGAATTTAATATTTTCTAAACCATCAGTACTACTTTTCCCCTTAAAATTGTTTTCTCTTCCAGAAAAGCTTCCAGCTCTGCTGGCTTACTCAGTTCCTCCTCCTAATTTTGGCCCTAATTCACTTAAAGTGCTGAAGGCATTTAAAGGATTTAAAGTGCATTCCTAGCTTTCAGCAGTTAATGAGACTGAAGTCAACGAGGCTGCTTGGAAGATTTAAGTGAGACAAATCTGGTTTAGCCTTCAGTTCACTAAGGTACTTAAAAAGAGATCTCGTTTCTGACCACAGTTAGCCATCCGAGTTAACTCTGAACGTTGAGTATTTCATCACCCCAGAGCAAATACAGAGGGAAAAAAATACACAAATCGTAGTGTAATTTGAAACACAAATGAAAGCGAGGGAATATTTTTTCATGTGTATTGTTTTTCAGTAAAAGTGGATGCTTTTTTGCCACGAATCATTCTCTTGAGTTTTTCCTCAAGCACTGTGAACTCTCCTTAGGGTTTTTTTAATTTGAAACTGTCCCCCTGCGCTTTTTTGCCTGTCGGACTGAGCTCTGTTGTAGAATTTGTGTCTGCAGTTCACTCCTCCATCCCAAACAAAAGATGTGTTGTTTAAAATAATGTCTACATTGTTACACTACTCTTTGCTGCAGTTACAACTTCCTTAGCCTCCTGCTTCCGACTTGCAGCACAGCACTTCCTCTGCTTGCAGCTGAATCGGGGTAGTGGTTAGCAGAGCTGTTGTGAACAGCGGCGGCTGTCCTTGCTTAAGGCAATGAGGCCTGGAAAGATCCCAATCTGTGAAGGTCAGGCTGTCTTGTTAGGAATACGTGGTTCCTGGTAGAAATAATTTCCATTAGATCAGATGTATATATATAATTAGCCCTAGCAAAACAGATAGGATTCTTATGGGAACAGCTATGCAGCCAATGAAGTTATTGTATCAGAGAGGTGGGTTTTTTCAATACACCCATTACACAGAGAACAGAATCATATTTCTTTTTACAACAAATTGGATCTTATCCCAAAAAGTCTGCTCTATAGCAAAGCTAGACAAAGAATGTAAAGCTCGCTTTTATCCGTGTGTCTCAAAACGACGTGATACGCTGCATTGTGCACAGCACAATAAACTGTTATATAGCCCTGAGTTTTATTTGAAGAGAATACCCATTCTGGACAAGCAGGAATGAAATGACTCTCTTCACGTGGTGCCTGGGGAAAGGCCAGCATTTTTTAAGGAGAACTTTCAATTTCTGCGTGCAGAGGACTGGCAAAAGCCAGCAGTGGCGACACGCTAGGCATAACCAGCACCAGAGAACTTAAGTACACGAGGAACTTGCTGTTTGGGTTATTGTGTTAGCACACCCCTTCGCTCAAACCGGTGCCTAGAAACCAGTGGAAGTCCTTTGGCTGGTGCACAGATGAATGTGATCCTTTGAGGGGACTCATGGATCCCTTGGTGTGAAGGAGACGGAGGTCTGGAGGTGCTGCAAGCGCTGTGGCAACCGCTGGGAACCCGCCAGTGGGAAATTCTACCAAGTAGGGGATCCCAGGAATTCTGCTGCGTTTAAGATGATGTTAAAATTTGTGACAAAGATGTCATTGCATGATTGTTGTTAATTGGTAGACAGTGTTTCAGGTCCCAAAAACACCCTTTAAGTCCTGTGCTCCTACTAGAGGAAGCGGGAGTCTGAGCCTGCAGCCGACAGTCCCTGCTGTCAGCAGAGACTTACTGGTGTCGACTGGGTGTTAGTGGGCAGACAGTAAAGCTCGATGTTTCTCTTGCATCTGCAGAACTGGAAATAATGCCTCAGGGTACCTGCTCTGAAGTAGCTCACTGTGCAAACAGAAACACAAGAACCCAAGAGACAGCGAGCACAAACTGACCGAGGAACAAGGTCTTGATTGCAGAAGTCAACGAAAACTTCCTTAGGTGACATGGCTTGGCTTCAGTTATTTCTCTGTAGTCATCATCTTAGAATTCATGCCTCAAAAGACCAAAAAACGGGGACTGTTTATAGTGTGAGGTGAAGCCAATCTACAGGGCTGAATTCATCGCTGATGTAGCCCAATGGTCTTCGGTGAAGCTTTGCCAGACCTGAATGTGGCTCAGGTACGTTGTGTGGGCTAACACGCTTCCTAAGAGCCCGACCACAGCAACACAAATAATTGTGTCTAGAATATCCCACTGCCATTCTGCTTTGTTGTTCATTCCCGATGAAAGTACCCTGCAGATGGACACAAGTCGTTTGTAGCCTGGGGCCCACAGTTTCTATTCTTGGATCTGGGACAAACCCCTGTGATTTCTGTAAACATACCCAGACATTTAATTGCATTTTTTGTGGGTATTTTGAAGGCTGCCTCTCCCGGCTGTTTTGTGCATGTAGCATTGGACGTGTGTCTGCACTCTTCTGCTCTGCCTCTGCAGCCATGGATTGGGCAGGGAACAGGGAAGGGATCCCTGGAAAGCAGCTCCCGTGTTCAGGAACAGACCTTTCCTTGGTAGGGACTGGGTTTGCATTTCCATTATAACCCGTTCTAGTTCTTTCAAAACTAAACACTTGAGTTATGGACCTGCTTTAGAACAAGTTAGATGCATTGGCATGAAAAGTCAGTGTTTTTTCCACGCGGTGCTCTAGAACCTAACGGCCTTCATCCTTTTGCTGCAGGCTGTCGGATATAAAAGCTCCAAGGAGGACGTGATCTCCACAGCCATGGGAAGAGAGGAGGCAGTGCTGAAGAAAGGTGATAATCGACATTTGTTTTTTAGTGTAAAGCCTTTAATCAACAAGCACATAGGACAGGGATCATCTCTTTTAGAAGTGCTGTACAATGTGTTTCTGAGCACCGTTTTGCCTTCTGGGAGACACAACCCATTCCTACACAAACACCGGATTAGATCACTTCAAACCATCCTGTGCACCTGCAATATGGGACAGCTCTTGAACAGCCATTTGTGTCTTTTTCCATTTCGGAAGCACACAGGAAGAATCCCTGTTTCATTCAAAACGGGATTATCTCTAAGCTTGCTGAAAGTTAGTTAAAATGTCCACCTGTGACTGAGGAAAAAGCGACAGGTTGGCGGCTTTTGGCCAACATGTGATGCATCTGTGTGTCCCTCTGAATGCTCTGACCAGGACTTCATTGTCCTGATGAATTCTGGGTGGGTTCCTTACGCTTATTAGTCACTCCGAGGGACTTTATACGGAGCTCTTCTTGTGAGTGACACAAGCTAATGTGCACTTTGTCCTTTGGCTCAGATCTGGCGTTTGTCTCCTTGGTTTTTCTCTTCTGAATTAGCAACTGCACTTTGCAATGGTTTATCCTATTTAGGACAAAATCTGTCCCAGATTATTTTAGGAATGTGCCTCCTTGAATTTTGTTACTTACTACCCGTAAGACTAACGATGACTGTGCACTGTGACCTTTCGGTGGGAAGATACTAACTGTACCTCTGTGCTTTGTGGGGTACGAGATGCCCGGGGATGCTCAGGAGGTAGCTAATAATGACAGAAATACGTATACAAGTATTACTGACTAGGACTTGGCTTGGTTTTTGGTAGGAGTGGGACGAGAGAAGACATCGGAGACTAAGACCTGGGTCCCTGTCATGGGCTAAATATGTGGCTGCACATAAATATTATGTGAACATATCACGTGGTGCTTCATGGCTGTGAAGAGACCGTAAGGCGGGTTTTGCCCTTGTTTCTCTCCGTCTTCCAAAAATGACCACTCTCTATTCAGTTTTCTCTGAACCAGATGTGCAGCTGCAGGAATAGGAAGAGGTAACCTTGAGTCCCTTGAACTCCTGCCTTTTTAGACAATTGAATGCATATAGCCCAAAACTGGCGTCAGTGAGCAAGGCAGCTGCAGCACATTCCAAATATTGCTCTATTTAAAGCATCCCAAGCTCACAGGAACAACTGCAGAGGCAAACCTTAAAACTTGCCAATAAAGCCAGCAGAGGCAGGAATGGCAGAGCCAGGTAAGATGCACAGTTAAATGTGAACGTAACAATGAATTCTTAAAATTCATAAATCTGAGCAATGTCAGTTGAAAATACTCGGCTGTGTGTATTCTTCTGTGACACACTATATGTTTTACTTTTCAGGAAGAAGGTGCACTCAGTTTAGAAGCTAATTCTGTTAACAGCAATGAGTTTAAAGGAGCTTGGGTTCCTCCCGTGTTTCTGAATCCCACCAGTTTTGTTTTCCTTACTTTTTCTGTAGTTGGGATTTTAAGTTGACTAACATAATTTAAAGGAATCGTGTAACATGAGTGATGTTTGACAGTGTTTTAAATACAGTGTCTGTGTAGCTGAAATCTGAGTGTAGTGCTGGGAGAATGTGTAATCATTTAGATGTTAACGCCACAAAGCTCAAGTGGCAAAGCAAAATGAAATTTTAATGATGACTTTTTCACAGTAAGCACACTGCCCCTTTCTCCAAGGAGAAAAGGCATTTGGTACAAATGCCCTTTATGTTCACTGTCATTTTCTGTTTCCTTCACTAGAAGAGGTTTGGAGGGTGAAACGACCCTCAGCCTCACTACGGTGTTAGCTGTGTACACAGTTACTCAGGTAGTACTTTTTGTTGTAGAAGTAACCTTTTTATACATCTTCATAGCTATATTAAAAGCTTCTAAAGACTTTTATCTCCCAGTTCTTGCACCATTACCACTGGTAGGTAAGAAGGACAGAGGAACTCTACTAACCTCATACAACAGGATACTAAGTGCCGTTTCTTCATTTAGTTTTCATTGATATCCATGGGAATTATACTGGTATTCCACTAGGAGTTAATACTTAACCATATTCTGCATTGGTAGGATGTCTATTGTTATTTGTATTTAAATTTAGTTTTTAAAAAGCACCGTGGCCATAATCCCTCAGACGGACCAGGCTGGTGCTGGCAGCGGGAGTCGCAACGCCCGGGCAGCTGGGCTTGCCTGCCTCCCGGCCCGCACATACCCCCAGCTGGCCCCAGCTTCGAGACGGTTGGGCAACCTCGCCGAAATGAGTAATTGCTTCTCCGATTTAGTTTTCCCTTGGACCAGATATTGGGACCTTGGCATTTGTCACCTTCTTCTGAGGCCTTGAGATGGGTTACCTGCTCGGACGTCTCAAGCCCAAGTCTTGTCCGTGTCCCGCACTTGTGTCTCTCCTGCTCATGTCATAACGTAGAGTCTTCCAATCAGTTTCCCTCCAACCCAGGCCTTGGGGTATCTGTCCTGTTGACATACAGGAGATCAGAGCAAATGATCTCATGGTCATTTCTGTTCTTAAACTATGAAACACAAGTACTCCCAGTGGCTCCCATGAAACTCTATCCCTTGGAGCCAGCTGCTTGCTGCCCCATGACAAATGCTGGGCACAGCATTCATCCCTGCCTCTCTTGTCTTACTGGATCTCATATAACAAACCACCGTATTCAGTAGATGCAACAGCACCCCAGCAGGGCTCTTCCATCTGCCCCGGCAGGATCCAGCCCTTCATTTGAATAGGACTTTTAGAAAAAATGGCAAATAAAGAGAAATGATTCCCAGGAGAAGTAACTTTACCTTACAAAGTGTCAAAGGAATAACAGTCTTTAAATGAAACAGGTAAGGGACTCCCCCATGGCAAAAGGACACCCAGTTTCAGAGCAGAATTTTATCTTTTTGCTGCATGGTTGCTTGTCTGTTTTGTGTTTTCATGGCAGCACATGCAGATTTTCTACCTCTCT
>NW_010226463.1:52488-59769 GCF_000690775.1 Eurypyga helias
GTATCATGGTGAGACATGTTTGTCTTGTGCAGAGCTTTAAAAGAGCAACGTGGAAAACCTTACGTTATTGAGCATACCTCCAAAGTCTGTCTGCTTGATCTGAACGGTGAAAGGTGTTGTGAATAGCTTTACATTGTTTATTAATCCCTTCAAATACCTGGAAATCTCTTAACTGCAGGAAGATGTGCTTGAAAATGTTGTAGTATATTGGGCAGTAATCTGACCTGAAAGGTTGACACGCTGCTTTCTGGCAAGCCCCTGCTCATTGCAGGAAGCTGATAGAAGGGTCTCTGCAGTCCCAGTGCTGTACAGAAACATGTTTCTGTCGAGTGCTAGCCCTGCTTTCTGCATGCTGCTTCAAGAACCGTGGCCTTAGACTACACGTCTCATGTAACTTTTTAGTTTGTTCTAGCTTTAATTTTTTAATTTTTTAACTTTGCCTACAATAAAGCTGGGGGAGGAGGGGGCTTTTTACAAGGGCAAGTGGTGACAGGACAAGGGGTAATGTGTTTAAACGGAAGGAGGGAGACTGGGATGGGACATCAGGAAGGAATTCTTCCCGCAGAGGGTGGGGAGCACTGGGACAGGTTCCCAGAGAAGCTGTGGATGCCCCATCCCTGGGAGTGTCCAAGGCCAGGCTGGATGAGGCTTGGAGCAACCTGGTCTGGTGGAAGGTGTCCCTGCCCGTGGCAGGGGTTGGGGATGGGGGGGCTTTTAGGCCCCTTCAACCCAAACCGCTCTGTGATTCTGTGATTCTAGTGCTGGTGGCAATACAATCAAGGCATCACATGTTTGTGCCCAGCCCAACGCAGCCAGAGAGGTGCTGCATTCACGTCAGAAACTCTTACGGCGTTTTCGTACTTAAAAGCGGGGAACACCCTTGCAGCAGATAATTGCATCGACCTTAACTACCCGGTATTGCTGCGGGGACAGGACAGGAGAGGGCTGGGTCAGGCAACGTGCGCAGAAAGCACAGAGATGAGCTGTGCATCCCTGGCGCAAACATCCCTTTGGGGTGTGGGAGCTCACAGAGCCCCCCCTCACTGCAGTGAGGCACCTTATCTCAGATGGGGTCAATGCTAAGTGGTCGCTGTGTTTTTGATTTACTGTTGGCAGCATAATGAGACTTCTAGAAGGTGGTGTACGTGCCAGGAATTGAGTCCTGGATCTGCCAGGACAGTTGCTATCATAAAGGCCAGTACAGATGTTCTGATGACCTATGGAGACCAAGGACAGAACCGTGCCCCTGCTCCCTGTACCCAGCTTCTTTTGGAAGTGCTAAGCCTTGTACCTATCTGATTGCAGAGACCATAGCATGGAAATCTCTCTGGGCTTTCGCTATGCATTCTCATTAGAAGGCCGGCCAAGATAAGGTGACTCCATGCTAAAGATAGCAATCATTGATAATGTGGCCCATGCTCACAGGTATCTCTTTGCTCTGGGATAATCGAGGGTTTGATGGGTTTAATTTAGTGAATCCAGCATCGCTGGAATGTGGCCTTTCTGAAAAAGACCATCCTCTCTCTTTCAGCCCAAGTCCCACTGTCACGTCTCGTGGTACCTATACTCCTTGCGGTTGGCTGGATAGTGGGGTGTGCACTCATGGTTTACATCGTCTTCTCTTGACCGAAGTAGGTGAATTCTGCGGTACCGTACGCCATCCGTGTTTCTTTGGTGTGCACTGCCACCTTCTAAAATGTATTTTCCTTTGTTTTACAGGACAGAAGAATTTACAATTATGTTGATTGGAACAACCTGGAAGTTAAATTGAAATTTCTAATCACTCTAATATGTATAAAATGAGTTATTTTATATCAACGCTGTAAACATGGTGTACACGTTTTATCTACCACAAAGGTTTGGAATTCTAATTAGGGCATTAGGAAGAATCATCAAACCGATTTCCCAATTTTCAAATGGTTTGTAATTGCGTGAGTGGTTTTGGGGCAGATCCCTGCCTGGTCTGTTGTCACCACCTTGAGTTCAAGCAGTTTTGGAAACAGTATTCCCAGAGATAGTGACACAGTGGTGGAGAAAAAAGTGAGTTAAGCCCATTTGTGAGATGTGTCAAGCTGGAGAAGAAGTGTCTCAAAGCATTTGGGAAAGTTTTAAGTGAGCTGAAACAATTTTTTATTTTTGTATTTAAACCAAAGTTATTAAATTTAAGATATTGTGGTGGTACATGCTCCCTGCCCCAAGATCTGAAGTGTTAGCGTCTAAATAGATTTTCTGAAGCAAATTAACTTCCTGTATAAAAAAAGCAGATCGTCGTGCAAGCATACTAATGCATAAATCAAAGGAAGTCCTTTAGAAAATGAAAGGCAGGCAGGGAAGGTGACCTGGAAGCAAAGCATCCTGAAGTGTATGCCTTGGACTTTCTAAATCCTAAAACATTTGGTTTTTATTTGATAGTGTGTGGATAAATACCAGATTAACTGCTGGTCTCCTCTGTTTGCATGATGTTCAGGGGCCCATCTTGTGTTTTTCCACTGGCAGGCGATCCAGTTCTTGTCAAATTACATGCTGCTGGACTCGGTGAGCACTGAACTGGATTGAGAGCATGTGGAATTCCAGCCCTGTTTTCTGGCATGCCGGCAGGCCCCCTCTGCTGGCACCAGGCACAGTGCAGTCCAGGGAGATTGGAGGACAAAGGTAGAATCCAAAATGAAGCTAAATAACTAGTCTGGAAAAAAATGCAGTAGGTGAAAACGCAGTTTCTGCACCTTGCAGGAACCGTTAAAAAGCCCAGAGAGAGGCCAGGGAGCTGCTGGCTGGATAGCAATTGTCAGAGAAGAGCCCGGGAATTGCCACGTGTCACAGCCTGAATTCAGGGCAGCAATGTCATAACGTTGGTGTGAAAAGGGAAACGTCCTGGGACAAATACCCAAAAAATGGCCTGAGAGCTGCATGAAACTACACCCTGCTCCACCGGCGACGGTACGGCCTCCCAGCCTGCTGCAGCTGGCTTGGGCACCACACTCCTGCAACCTGCCGTGGGCCGGTGGGAAGGAATTCAGGGAGAGCAGCAAGAGGGAACTGAGGCTGGTAACGTTTAACCAGTCAGCAAATGAGCACGCTGGAGCGGGTCAGCCTGGAAGAGAGCAGACTAAGTCTTAAATGTATCTGACTTTTTGAAAGAGGAAGGGAATAATCTGTTCTTGGCGATATACGGGGCAGGCAGTAATGAACTAGCAAGTGAGACTCGGGCTGACCTCACAGTAAAGGCACAGAAGTATCGGAAGAAATTTTTAGGCATAATAATCAATATTATTGTTGATTACTGGAAGCCTTTAAGAGCAGATGGACCAATGTCCCTCGGGCCTGCTGCAGGAGTACAGGTGCCTGAGGGCAACTGTTTGACATCTCATGCACAAATCTCCAAGACTGTAAGTATTCCCAGGACTGTTTGCAGAGAAGAGACAGAACCGAGTGATGGTAACCACAGGAAAGTACTACTCCTACATTAGGCTTTGTGGCATACAGGGAGAACGTTTCAATACCGGTTGCAGCGTTCGGAAAAGTCTGTGTAACAGAGGAGGAGGTGAGCTGTACATTGTGCACGCGGTGCGCAGGTAAAGCCGTGTGAAGAAAGGCAGCGTGTTACCAGAGCACGGCACTGACCAGGGAGGCTGACGTTCACATGAACGCGTCGCACGTCAGTCGGCTCCGTCGACGCACTCCGTAGCGGAAGGGCTGAGCCTTCCATCGCACATTTCGTGCGTTAACTTCGTATGTTCTTAAAACCTCCTAGATTTTTCACCAGAGGAGGAAGAGGCATGAGAGAACCATTTCCTTCATTTGATCCAAGGGGCGGGAGAGCTGAATCTCTCAACTTCCCAGTTTCCGTGCTCGCAGCCGCTGCCGAGGCAGTTCAGGCTCACCTAGGGCAAGGTCAACGGCAGAAGCTGTGAGGATCCCAGCCCTTGGGTGAGACAGGCTGTGCCACACAGCGCCGGCAGCTCGCGCATGGCGTATCGAAACGCCGCGCACCAAACCGTTTGCCCTGCAGACAGCTGAAGGTACGGTAGTTGCCTGAATCAGTCTTGGTATGGAATTCTTACGCCTTGCTCTGGAAACTCGGCCCTACATGGCCCATCGCTGAATATCAGACTCGTAAACTAGCTGCTACCAGCTATGAACTTCAAACCTCTTAAAGACAGACAAGAGTTAATTTCTCGTGAGGTCTGGGGAAATTTTTTTAGCCTTATTATAGGGAAAATTTCTTCGAATCCGTTGCGGTGAAACAGAAATGCGTATGCCCTTCGAAAAGAGCACACCAGATGGATTTAACGCTGGGAGGTCTGTTGTCCAGTGCAGCGTGTCTGGAATCATGGCGCAGGCTCACGTTGGCCTCCTGATGATCTTGTACTCAGGATTTTGCCCTTTTTAATTATAATTGGAGATAATTATGTTCACCCACCAGATAATGTGACTTGAGACCTTCCAGTGACCTGGTCATTTAACTCAGAAATGATCATCAGATTATCTGAGCCACTGCATTTTCCCAGGCAGCTTTGAGCTTTTGAGCTCCAAGATTTTTAGGCTAAAAGGTTTCAGTTCTCAGAAGACTAAATCGTTAATAATTCAGTCCCCAGTTAAAGTAGAGAACGGATTGTGGGAGGCACGTCTTGAAGATCCTGGCAAGATGTATGTTTAAGAGAATGGGGAAAAAAATCTTGGCCCTTGATGGGATTAGAGAAAAAACCTCATTTTTTTGACTCCTGCTCATGGAACAACGTGTATGATGTTGAGAACAGAAGGCGGCACATCCATCAGGTGTCCCGGCACATCAGTCAGACACCCTGTCTCCATCTGTGGGCAGTGTTTGTTATCCTTTAGGAATGGAAACAGAAATACGTGTGACCTTAGTGCAGCCATGAAAGTCCCTTTGCAACTCCAGCAGCTCTTGGCAGAAGCGCTGAAGCGTGACATTCGGGTTTGCGAACTGTCTTAACACCAGGTTACTTTGCCTGTGCATGAACAGAGGGTGAAGGGGCAATCCTGTTCTGTCAAATATCCTAAAAGAGAGGAGATAAACCATGCTGTGTCTTGGAGAGCTGGAGATTCCCAAGCTCTGCAGCAGCTGCTGCTTCCACATGAGGACCTCCAGCATGACCAACCGTCTTCAGGTCCAGATGAGAACGTCCGTTCTAACTCACCTGCACACGTACACTGTGTAAGCTGAGAGGCTAATTTAAGGGTATACTTGAAGCAGACACCTCATTATCCCATTTGAAGGACGAATGCCTCCTTTTCTAAGACTGAGACCGTTCAGACTGATCGCATTCCGGCAACTCTGACTGAACTCCAGACACCAGGGAGGCTCCTTGAAGGCAGAGGTAGGTGCACATGTAGTTCAGTTCTCTGTGGTTTTTAAAACCGCTCAGAAAACCCTGTGCTGAGAAATTAAGTGATTGCCATTATGCACAGACCTTTTGAGATCGCACCGAGCAAACAGGGAGTTTCTTACCCTGCACAACCCGTCGGCTGCATGCGGTTTGCATCGCGCCGGCAGCGCGGTCCCGAGCCAGCCGCAGGTCCCTCGCCACGGCCACTGCCAGGACAAGGAGGCACCAAGTGACTTCACGGGGACCTCGTACGTATTTCCACGTTTCAGTTTATTTACCGGGCACTGATGAAAATAGTTCTGAAAGATCCAGTTGACCCAGGTGGCTTTTGCAGGTGTCTAACAACATTTGAAATCAAACTGAAATGTTACCCAGCTAAAATACGAACATTACAATATGGTGCAGCTTTCCCTGACTTTGGGGAGGAGAAAGACCTGATTTGGCAGAGCAAAATGAAACAACTTTCTAGGTCAGCTTCAGTATTGTCAAGCTCACTTGCTCTACACAGAGGAAAAGAAGTTTCTGCCAGTTTTGTAGAGTAGTAAGAAGAGGATTATTCCAAGAAAATAGGCATCCTGCACACAGTTTAAAGTCCACAGACCGCTCTGCAAAGTGGCCTTTTGCAACCTCCCACTCAGGCGTCTTTCCATAATGAAACTCTACAACGCACTGCTGAAGCTTCCCACACGTGCAGGGGGGTATTGGGTAGCAAAAGGGTTGGGGTTTTTTTCAGCCTTGAAAAATAAAACTAGTGTTTGGGTGCTGACCTTTTTCTCCCACGTGGAGAGATGCTAATGATTTAGGAGGAGGAAACATAGACATTCAGGCTTCCTCCAAAATTCAGGTGCTTTGCTATTAAAGCGTGGGGACCGCTTCAGCTTTTCCGCGCCTGTGCCAGCACACAGAACAGCTTTGGTGCTGTGACGCTGGAGAGGACTCTGCCTGCTTCACCAGCGCAACGCCATCGAGATCTGAAACTGTACCGCATCACCCCAGATCCAGTTCTCGAGGTCTGGAGCTGTACCGCATCACCCCAGATCCAGTTCTCGAGGTCTGGAGCTGTACCGCATCACCCGAGATCCAGTTCTCGATGCACAATGGTGGCCTTCACCCCTTGAGGGTGGGCACATTTTCAGGTCCCCTTTTCATTTCCATCATTTCCTTCTGGATAGGATGAAGTTTTCTGTACTCTAAGATGATTTTTACTGGGTAACTTCCTGCTAATATTTTTATTTACAAAAGCTAAGTGGGAATGTTTGGCTTTGTTTGCTCCAGAGAATGGTTGCCAACACTTTGCACCGCGGCCTCTGCTCTGCTTTCCCTGTTACCCGCTGAGCAGCTATTTGAATAAGTTGATTAGGGATGAGCCTCTGTCCTGGGATGCTGCACGTGGCTTCCTGGTCGTTGTCCCGGTCTCTTGTTTACATTCATTTAGTGCTTGTAATCAAATTCAAGGGTATTACATACACAAGTGTGTAACAGTGCTCCTCTCCGCTGCGTACAGAGTGGAGCCGTGTGAGAGAGGCTCCTGTAGGCCAGAGTGTATCTGAAGGAGTTCTTCCCGCCCCAGGCCTCCACCAAAGGCAGTGACTCCAGGGCACGGTGACCACCTCTTGGGTCTCTTTTGCCCGACAGCTAACAGCAGCATAGAGACCAGTTTAACCTGCTCCCTGCCAGCCCTTCGCTCTTGCCCTGCTGGCTCCAGGCCCGGCTTAGCTGTGCCTTTCACTCGGTAACCGTGGGCCCCGGCCTAACCCCGTTAGTAAGGACAGACCCCTCTCCCCAGCTCTGTGAACAGAGGATGCTTCCCTGCTCTTCGCCTTCTCTTGGTTGAAGGGGAAAGTGAAAAACACACAATCAGTCCTGCCCACTCCTCTCTGATAAAAGGTGCAGGAGCTCCCCGGGCTGTGACCCGCCATCCCGGCAGGTCTGC
>NW_010226464.1:0-234 GCF_000690775.1 Eurypyga helias
GGACCTGATCTGGCAGAATTAAACCATGCAAACATTGGGAAAACTTCGCTGGCTTAACTCACCTTTAGGCTGGTGAAAAGTCGTGCTTGTGGTTTGGCAAAAGGACAAACCCCACCCCTGTAGTTAGGTTACTTGGACTCACCTGCCATATAGAATCACAGAATGGTTTGGGTTGGAAGGGACCTTAAAGATCATCCAGTTCCAACCCCCCTGCCATGGGCAGGGACACCTTCC
>NW_010226465.1:0-9825 GCF_000690775.1 Eurypyga helias
TGCTTGTAGAAACGCTGTGCCATTCATATCACAGATTCTGTGGTATTCTAATCATAGTAATCTGTTATGATTTAGTGCCATCATCATTCTGCCAAGGATCCCTAGAAGAACCTGTCTATCCCTTCAGTGTTGGGTGACAACAGATGATAGTGTTTTATAAACAAAATGCTTTTGAATTGTTAGTTATATTAAGGTTCATGAAAAAGTACGTCTGTGATCTTGAGTTATTACATAAGACCATCAGCAAAAATCTCTGCACAAGCTTTGTTTTTCCCTTAAGCTTTATGAACGGTCATTATGGACAAGTATTTGCTTCTTTTGAAACAGACTTCATTGTGTTTCTGCTCGAAAACCTTCATTGCCAACAGAGTTCTGCCAGCATGTCTGGTTCCTTCTCCGTATTTTGAATGTTTCTGAGGAAAAGCTGGTGTCATATTTTTTTCTTTGGGTAATTTTGAGACATTGTCTGTTGCTTTTTTTTGGGAAGAGGTGTGCAGAGGGAAATGCAGTAGATCAACAATGATACTCACCCCTGCGATGTCTCATGCTGCTGGCTGTTGATTAAAGGATCAAGTGGTAGTGGATCATTGCTGCTGTCGCAGAGCGGAAACTCTTTTGATGATACAGTGTTCATGTGATGCCTAAACCTCTCATGTGCTGCTACACACATGAACAAAATTTGACTTTTTTTTTTGGCAGCCATAACTTGTCTAGGTCTTGTATGTTTAATAGAGATTCAGCTGTCAGTTAACTCTCTTTGGGCTGAATTTTGACTGGGGTATAAACACTGGGAATTCACAGTGCTGCTGCATGGCTTACCTGTCCATGCTCACATTTCAGCTGCAATCCTTTCTTCCAGGAGTGCTTCTAATGGTATTAATTTCATCAGGGCATGATATAAACAGAGAACAACCAAAATGTTCCTGATAACCAGAATAATAATAGTCCTGGGGACCTGGTTCATTAACTGGGAGTGAAGGGCATTCCACTCCTACTCACTGGTCTTCATTCCTGTGTTTGTGCTGCTGCACTGCTGTGGAGAAAGCTCTATACAGAACCTGCTCTTTACCTCTTTAGACTAGATTCTCCCTTGTGGCCCTGGTTTCTTTGATACTGGAAAGAAGCAGTTCCATTCTTAGCATACCAGTGAATGTTCTCCTTCTGTAGGCACAAACCTCCCTCTCCTGTAATGTTCACTGGGTGGTTTCATCTGATCCTGTCACCGAAGTGGTGGTTGAGACTGGATGGGTGGAAATACCTCTGCTGCTCAACACTTGTCTCTTCACTCCCACAGTATTTTCTGCAATACGTGTCCTTTCTTCCTTCACACGCTGCAGCATTCTTGGCTGAGTTCATGTATGAAACCTGTATGATCATGTGATCCCAGATTCAAGGATCTTAAACTCCTCAGAAATCCTAATCGTCCTCCGTGTTTTGCAGTTTGTTAACCGCTCTGTATTGCATTCTTCCAAAGGAAAATCCTCCTTTTAAAATTACTTTTTTCCCCATTCCCTTAGTGTTTACTACTAAACTTACATGCTCTTTAGCTACCTAAATCCCAAAGATACCTTGGTAAAACCTCAGTGCCTGTGCTTAAAGTGCTCTCCTTGCTGATTGGTCGCTGCGTGCATCACCTTCTGCTTCTCCTGCTTCCCCCCTGTGTGGGACTTGCATTTACAGTCCTCAGCTTCAATTGCCTAAAATACTTCTCTCCATCTGCTTTCCCCTCCTTTTCCTCTTACTCTTTGTGCTCTTCCAGGTTCTTTTCCTTTTTAGGCGATATCACCCTGGAATTTGTTGATGTGAGTGAAAACAAGCAGCACTGAATTTGAGGGGAAGTGATGTAAAAGAACTTCCAGCAGCCAAACAAGCTGGCATGCAAGCCAAATGCTTTGGCATGGGTGAGGAGGTGGAAGGCGCTGGGCAGAAAGCAGGAGCAGACCTGGAGCTTTCCTGTCCTGAGAGCAGTTTCTGTTTCACTAGTGGCTGCTCTGCTTCTGGAGGCTTTTGCCCTTCTGCCTGCAAGGCACCATGTCCTGTTTGGGCTGAATCAGTTGTCTGCACGCACTGTGAGGGTCTGGAAACAAACTCTGTGGGAGTGGGACCAAACAGCTCCATGATGAAATGGAAAATCTTTAGTAAGGAAAACAAGCTTTTGGGAGTAGTAAAATTTAAATTGATAATTGGGAAGATAATTTCTTAAGCCGTGTGTAAGAGCTAAGCCCATGCAACATCAGACCAGAAGTCCAAGTACCCCCAGCTAACCACAGTCTGGTTTCAGATGGTGGCTGAGAACAGAAGTTGTTCAAAACTACAAGAAGTATTACTGTGCCCTGCCAACTGTGTTCAGCAAGGGACCTCCTGAGCTAGAGCTGTTTTGGGGGTAGGCCATTCTGCTTAGCAGTTTTTGAAGGATTTTTCTTGCCTTAATGGAAATGTTAGTTCTTTGAATTCATGTAAACTGAAAATATCAACAGCACGTCAGCACAGTGGTCCTAAAGCCTACTGGCACATTGTGTGAATTACCTTTTTGTTTGTATTGAACCTGGCAGTTCTTGAGTCCTTTACAGTGTCACAACTGTTATTTTTGTGTTTTGAGACAATAAAGAGTCATTCCTTGATTTTCTTTTCCTTAACAGTCAGGATTTCCTTAACAGTCCATTCTTTTATAGTCTAATTACTTTTCTTGTTGCAACCTTGGATTGTCTTTGTCATACATCTTTGTTTTATTTTTAGCTCACTAATGTCTTTGCATACCTGAGTTAGTTATCATTTAATAGCCTCACCCTCAGATTAGCACATTGTTTTTTGTGTTTGTTCAACCCTTTTCCCAGAAACATTTTTAAAACATTTTCTTAACCTCCACCGTCTTGTTTTATTTTACAGTTACAGGTATTTTTTTCTTGTCTTAGCATGTGATTTTTCTGCATTAATTTTTATTCTTGTACTGGGCCTGGCTGGGATGGAGGATGGAGTTAATTTTCTTCATAGCAGCTCATATGGTGCCGTTTTTTAGATTTTTGACCAAAACAGTGCCGATAACACACTAATGTTTTAGCTCTTTCTGAACAGTGCTCCCACAGGGTCAAGGGTTTTTCTGTCTGTAGTTCACTGGAGATCATTATAGTTTGTCTCCCCTGCCCAGCTGAGGAGGGTAGTGATTGAGGGCTTTTGGTGGGCTCCTGGCCTCCAGACAGGGAGGGCCAACCCACCAGGGTGTGACCAAGCAAGGGCACAGGCTCCCCAGAGAGGTTGTGGAGTCTCCATTCCTGGCGATATTCAAAAGCCGTCAGGACGCAGTCCTGGGCAACCACGTCCAGCTGACCCTGCTTGAGCAGGTGGTTGGACCTGACGACCTCTGGGGGCCACCTCCATCCTTGACCATTCAGTCATTCTGTGGGTTTTTTTTAAAGGGCTAATATGATGAAATATTACCTTGGATGCATATGAATCTAGGAGCTGCTTTTATCATTAATAAAGATTTTACCAGACACTGCTGGAAATGTTGTAAATGAGAACTGCCTAGCAATGAAAAAAAGGAGCAATAAGGGTTGACTGTGACAAAGAGCTTTAGAGAAATCATTTACTTTCCAAACTCAAGATATGAGGATAGGAAGGGGATGTGATTCTGTAAATACTTGTTTATTAAAATATTCTAAAGTAAGGTTAATATGACTGCTGATTGGAGGAAATGTGTTCAGGAGCCAGAGCGCATCCAAGTGTGTTAAGTTTAATACATGTGCAGACAAATCTGTTTTATATGGATGGAAGTGCTGAAAAAATTCTAGGAAAAGTTTTGAGGCAACGTAAGAGGAAGATCAGCAGGGACATCTCTCAGTAACAGTAAACGCAACAATGTAAAAGGGAATAACTTTGTGACACCAGTGAGTAATTGACTCTAAAATGGGGCTATGTGTAATGGGAAAATATTTTCGCAGTAATAGTTTTGGGTGAAAAATTAATGGCTTTGATATAGGCTTAAATTTAGACTAGAATCCATTACCTCTGTGATGCTGGTACAACAGGAGTATAACTGATCTGAAAAGTACAGAAACTATCAGAATCTCACTTTTACGTAACTGTAGTAAATAATGAGTGTAAGAACAACACCTGATATTGAAAAATGCAAGTGTAAAATTTACTTAATTACTATGTTATTATCTCACACCTGAGCAAACCATGTGATCTGCTCTCGATATATATGCATACGGTGAATATATATCTGCACATAAGAGTATGTGAACCTCTCGGGGGAAAAGCCAAAAGCGTTTTTAGAAGAGGTTACCTCAAGCTCTCAGCCAATGCTCTCGGGCAGAGTGAGTTTTTCGGCTGAGACTGTCCAGCCGCCGTTGCCGCCTTTGCGAGGTTGCTGTTGTCTGCACGAGGTCTGCCTTAGCTGGACATCAGCCGGGCTTCTCGGCCGCATCGTTGGCGTTGTTGTACAGGGATGCAGGCAGAAGCCGGGCATGATTCGTGCTCGGTGGCATGGCTGTGACCTGCAGTGGCTCGGGGAGGTTGGCTAGGAGGAAGAACTGCTTCAGCTGCACCGTCTCACTCCTGGCAGTGTGAGTCAGAGCCATCGGGCATGCCTCCTGCCCACCTTTCACCCTACGGAAAGGATACAGCTGCAGGTTTTGTTACAACAAGAAATGTTTTCGCATTCCACTCTACCTCCCTCGTGGGGAGGAGACAAGGTTCTTCTCACAGCAGCTGAGCTGAACCCCTGCAATCATCTCCTATAATCCACCTTACCTGTTTTATCCAGTGATAAGGAAAAACTTCAGAGTGGGAGCTGTTGTATGCCAAGTCTTCTGAACACCGAAATGCTTCTTTTTTGTGGTTAAACTGATGATACTGACATCCACACTACCTTGCTTTTTCAACCATGCCTCAATTTAAAACCATTCCCCCATCTGAAATACGGAAAACAGTGTGATATCATGGAAGTATGGAGTCAGTACAAATTAAGAGGATTTAAAAAGTTACCCAAGTATTCATCCAGCTTCTCAATTTTTTGCAATTCAGTCAGTGACCTGTGATCAGAGCATTCTGCTGGAAACTTCTCCGTCAAGCCATACTGCCTCTTGGCCCATAAAACCACCTCGCTCTGCTTAAGGATTACGTGCTCTCGCGCTCTCTGTCTCTGTATTATGTGTAAAAGATGGAAGTATGAAAACGGTATTCCTGCATAAAATGTTTTATACTGACAGTGCTTAGCCTAAAGGATTACTGCATTTGGAAAAGGACAACACAGCAGTTGTCTTTAGCTTACACACTTGTAATTATTACACACGTATGAGCTGGCTGTGTCTCTGACAAATGCTGAAAATGTTCTTCAAAACCTTAGGATGGACAGAGGCAGAAGTGTCTCCAGAACAGAGACCGGAAGTACTGTGTCCCTCAGACTGGTGGGTCTCAGGTTGGAAGCTGCTGAAAACATACCTCCGTGTCAGTAAAATAGAAAAGCCCTGTATTTTGTTGAGGATTTTATCTTTGCCCTTTGGTATCGGTATTAGACATCTAGACCATGTGTGTTTCTCGAAAAGAAAACCTGGAACGTAAAAGGCAGACGGTGGTTTTGTTCCACATCTTGCAGATACACTTCTGCTTTTAGAACCTGACTGGAGGTTTTGTTAGTGATAAATGAAGCAGACTTGGATCTAGTAGCTAACTTGTTTGTTCATATAGCAACAGGGAAAAAATGAGGAAACCCCCCTTTTCTGTAACAGCACAGTTAAGCTGGTGTCACCTGTGGAGGCAGAAGGAGAAGGTGCAGAGTTGAATGGTGCCATTGCAGCATTTTGGGTTTTCTAACTCTAATCATGCTTCAGGTTTTGCCTCCGCATTCCAAGCAATTTGTAGCGCGAAAAAAAAACAGTTTTATTGTGTGAAATGACGATGAAGATAGGTACGGTACACCAAAGCTTTCTGTCTAATGCTTGATCTGCTGATTACTACTGCACTTGCAAAGGGTGGGAGAGATGGTCAGCCTGAAGATAGATTTCTGAGGTAAACCACTTCCATTATCTTCTTTTGTTTGGACTCGTGATAAATATGTAAGGAGTTAATCCTGAGCAGAGAACATGTTCATATGTGTAGGTTGCAGTCAGAAGGCAAATGTTTTTCTGGGAGAGTTTTCTCAGTATTTGAGTGCCCATGGGTATAAGGAATGTGTTAAATTCAATTTAATTAAAAAAAAAAAACCCAACCCAAAACCAACCACCACCACCATAACAACAACAAACAAAACCAAAAAAACCCACAAACCAAACCCCACACTTTAAAATCTTGTAGATTTGTAAAATGTAAGAGTTAAATTAATTCATTGGAAAATCCTGTGTTCTAAAGAATGTGTTTAAAACTCAATTTTAAATAGATTTATCTCTGTAGATTGGCTCAGGCTGTCAAGCAAATTGGTTGAAATAATCATGTAAGAAATTGGGTGTGTATAAAACCTAATTTAATGATGAGTATGAAAACCTGAAATGATTTTATCTTGTTAATCAAATTGGTTTTGTCTCTGTGACACAAAAGTGCCTTTATACTTGCAACAGATACCGGCAACATAAATCTTACTATGATGTTGGCATTGAAAGGGTAGGTGTCTGCTACAATATCAAAATCATTTATTTGACAATGCCAAAACCAATTAGGAGTTGAGTAAACGTTTTGCTGGGGTTGTCTCATCGAGGTGCTACAGCTGTGGGATACCTTGCTCTCAGGGGCTCCTGGAAGCCCCCTGAAGTCACACCTTACGTCATGCCCAGGTTTTCATCCGACGGCAGGATGCAAGCCCGTGACCTAAAACAGACCATGTGGCGTTACCTGCTCTCTGGAGAGCTGGTGGCTTGGCAGCTGCAGCTGTGGGTGTCCATGCCTGGGTGCTCTCCAAGAGGCGCCAGGCAAGACGGCTGCTGTGCTGGAGGGCGAGCGAATTCGGCTGCTTTGTGCAAGTTGGCGAGGGACTGCTCTGTCAGCACAGCGTCGGGGAGGTGACGTGGGGCAGTAATCTCCGGATCCAGAAAAGGACATCCCTCTGTCTTCTGGGAAGCGTGTTTGGGAGGTGCAGAATCTGCCTGATGCAGCATGCTTCGAATTAGCATTGTAGGTGACTGTTTCAAAACGGATCTGGCAAAACCAGTGTTGGTGAGTTACCGTATCAAACTTGTCACTGGGACAGGTAATTGCTAGGTGGGGTTGTACAGCCTGTGTTATGCAGAAGGTCAGATTAGATCATCGCTGTTTCTTCTGGTTTTAAATTCTGTGACTCTAATGCAACCAGTTGTTCCATGCCATCACTGTCCATACTTGTTTATCACTGGCACACCCAAATCCATGTGTAGCTCGCACTGCAAGAGAGCTGCCTGTTTGCCAGGGCAGGAAGAGCTTTCCCAGAGGTCAATGTGGTAAGTAAAATGGAACTTTAAAAATTATATACTTGCATGACATGGAGTTAATTCAGGGGGAGAGAAGGGAATTGAAACTTACGGAATTTTTAATTAGAATTTCAGGTTTGCTTGACTAACTTGAGCCCAGTCGGTAGAACCTGTTTTGAACCGAGGCAGCACTTCACTCAGGTTTAGAAACAGGAATAATGAAAACACAGTGCAGAATTGTGTGTTATGCAGAATTATGTTATTATTATGTAACGTGTATGTTATTATCTATTATGTGTATTATGTCATGTCACATTTTGTTATTATATACTATTATGTTCTTAATGCAGAATTAAGGACAAAGTAGATGGTTGAGCTTGCAGTAAACTGCTGTTGCTTGAAAGCCTTTTGTATGACATTGGCTGTGTTCAAATGAACATTCAGTCTGTTTCCACCACCGGGATTTCAGAGTACAGGTCAGGACTAGCCAAAAAATTGTTTCAATCGGATGTATTTGGTATTCTTAAAAATAATGCCTTTTTGCGATTCAGATTTGTGTAAGCAGCCCTGTACTTGTCCTGGTAAATCTTCTCCTCCCCCTTTATTTTGACAAGTGCTGGTTTCAGGCATGATTTTACCTGTGCATGCAGTTTTAGGCCAAATCTGAATGCCTGAGTAGCAAAGGTTTAACCCTGTTTGCATGCGAATTACTGAGAAAGAGGGAGATGAAAGGCTGGGTTTTCTCACAGAGTTTGTATGTGTGAAATATGTAAAAGGTGTTACGTAAATGTACATATATAAAAATACAAAAGAAGAAACTAATTGTTGAACAAGTTGGTGGTGGTGGGTTTTTTTTTTTTTTTAAAGTTTACATAAATACGAGTTAATTTTTTGTTCTGCAGATTGAAATCTGCTGGTCATATTGAACTGGTTAATGTTACTGCAGTGCTGTCTGCTGTGTTTGTGTAAAGCTCTCCTCTCCCTGAGTTCATTGCTTCCCGGAATGATTGCTTTGCCAGGCACATTGCTTGTTGAAGAAGGGAAAGGAAGACGTGATTTTCAAGGAACAAGACTGAGATGCATGTCAGAGAACTGCTCCCATTTTAATAAGGCTTCAGTCAGCACCACTCTGGGCACCCAATTTATCTGCCCCAGTTTATCCGTCTGTTAGAACACTTGTCTTATTTGGAGAAGTTCAAATGGTAGAGTTGCTGTGGGTAGAGTGACTGCCCTGTAATGTTAATTAGTTTGCTGGTAACCGTAGGTCTTCCTCCTTTCTTTTCACGGTCTGGGATAGGATGATGAGTCTGTTGCATGTTTTACTCAGTCAAATAAATACTGCATTTGAGATAATATATAAATTTTAGTCAACAAAGCTCATTAAAAATTACTGAGAAGGCTTATATTTAATGGAAAAATGAATAAATACTGCACTCACTGTGATCTTTGATATGTTCCAAACATTTTTTAAATGTCTTTCCAACAGATGGTCTGCATAGCTCTTCTCTGGAATCATCTATGCCCGTTAAAAGAGGGAGCATAAATAGGTCAGATGAAGCTGCTAACTGCTCTAATGTAATTCAGGAACGCTGGGCATAAAACAGGCTTTTGGTACAACAGCACATCTTTCTGATTATTGTCTGAGGAATGTGTTGCAATCTATCCAAAGGAAATTTGTGTACAGAGCTGTTGCTTTTATTGTATTTTCCTCTGACACCCCTTGCTGGTTTTGTTTATATGGTTTGGCTGGATATTCGGTGTGGTTTGGCTGGATAATAATTTAGTTTCTCTGAAACAAAAATACAGATTTAAAAAGTAATGATTAAAAAATCTTTTAAAATCCAGTTTGCCTTCAGAAAAGGAAGGACATTTAAAGGCAGAAAGTAAAAAAGAAGATTTGTTACAGAGGCTATTTTTGAGGTTACCATTTCCGCAAGGTGCCTAGGGGTTACTCTGGTATTACTATTTTATTTATTTGTTAGCCGTAAACAGATATATTTTGGGTAAGTGGGGGGGTGGTTATAGCTACTTACAGCTTTTAGGGTTATCATTACTGGTTGGCAGGATGCCTGTCTGTGGCTCATGTCAGGTATTTTCCAGGCATGAATACATCAGAGGCTGGTCTGCCATAACCTCCACACTTGTGTGCTCATTGTCTTTGGCCATTTCATTGTACTATAAATGTGACATTTACCATTTTCCTTCAGAAGTTCCTTCTGGTACTGTGAGGATTGGTTATTCTTGGTGGAATAAACCATTGGCAGAAGCACCCACCTCTGGTCTGATTCTTTAAAAGCAGTTTTATTAAAGAGCCTTGATGATGTCAACTTGCTGGTCAGAATCTTGCATCTTCCAGGATACATTCAAATGAGAGTATTAGAGAGGGTTTTTCACTTTAGTTACTAGGAAGCAGGTTAAGCAGATTTATTCAGGTATTCCAGTTGGTTTG
>NW_010226466.1:0-15271 GCF_000690775.1 Eurypyga helias
GCCTCCGGCCGTGCAGGTCAGTGTCCCGGTGCTCTGCCCCCTGCCCAGGTGATGAGCTGTTTGCAGCGGTGATTTCGTGTGTAACATGCCTATTTTTCAACTTTTTCTCCACAGTTTATTTACGACGAAAAAGTTTCCTGGTAAGTGTATCCGGTCGGGAATCCCTTTCCTTTTAATTTCTCCAGGATATGCCTCAAAAGTTGCAATAAGTAGGGTTCGTCAAGAGAGGAGGGGAAAGCTAAGAGGTTCTGCAGGGTGGTTCAGTTTCCTGCTGCGTGCGGCACAGGATGGGCTGGAATAACTCGTGTTCTGAGTCAGAGAAGAAAGCCTGTGTGAGCATCACTCAGCTGTTTCTCCGTGCCCTCTGCAGCAGCCCCAGGCTGCGCTCGGCAGAGGCAGAGACTGATGATGGGGTGCCCACGTACCTGGGATGTCAGCTGGGAATGGAATGGGCCGTCCAAGCAGTCATAAACTAGTGTGGTCTAATATTTGGCTTTTTAATAATTTAAAAAGCAAAAGGCAGTGTTAAAGAGTGAATGACTGGTTTAAAGAAAGAAACCTCAAATATGTTAATATTCCCTTGAAACTGCAGTAGGTATGGTAGGCGAGGAGGGCTTTAAGCACTTTTAAAAGTGTGCTTTCCGTTATTTTGCTTCCACGGTTTTGTTCTTGGCACCTCTCAGGGCTTGTGGAGCGACGGTGGTAGCTTTGATTTGCTCACAGCCAGTATTATTTGGATTACAAACACTAGAAGGAGTCAGGCTTTCGGGGTTGCATGTTTTCTTTAACTTGCTCTCCCTGGGGGATTTCTGTTTAATATCAGAGGATTTCTGAAACACTGAGTTTTGTAATGCCTTGGTTTTCTTTGTTTTGTTTTGTTTTTTGGTTTTTTTTTTTTTTTAACTGCAATTGACTCCAGGCACAATTGTATTTGACTGTGCCCTTCAACTAACATGCACCAGTGCAGAAGCTGAGTGTTGAACTGCCAGAAACAAGGAATGAGATATTGATAGGGTTAGCGCAATGTATCAGAATCCTGAAAGAGAAAACTAGTGGAAGGTGGAAGGTGTCCCTGCCCATGGCAAGGGGGGTTGGAACTAGATGATCTTTAAGGTCCCTTCCAACCCAAATAATTCTATGATTCTGTGAAAACAACCTGTGATTTTTGGAACAGAGCAGTCTGATGGTGGAAGATTTCCACCAGGGCTCGCAGTTCGCTGGAGGGAACCATGCAGCATTTTGGTCCATGAAAATGATCGCCTAGAAACAAGTTCTGAAAGTCCTGTTCTGTTTTGTTTCCCTCCACATTTCATTAGTTTGACACAGCAACAACAGAGAAAAAAACTGACGATATCTAATCAGCAGTTTAAAGTGCTGCCTGCTGCATTCCCAGTGGTTATGCAGCAGCAGTAGTGGGAGAGCAGCTGCCTTTTGTTCAGGTCAGCTCAACATGTTCCAGCACGCTCAGAAGGCCCAGTGACCTGCAGGCAGAGCAGGACGACTGCTCGGCTCCCTCCACCGCAGCCTCCATGGGTGTTGTCCTTATGGAGGTGTCGGTGTTCCTTGGACATGCTACATGCTATTTGTTCACTGAACTTCTGGGTTTAGTCACTTGGTCTTCGCTGATGGGTTGATTTGGCCAAATAAAACCAGAGCAGAGGTCAGGAAGGCAAAGGAGGCATTGTACATGGGTGTGTGAGGCACTTGGTTATGTATCCCATCCTTTAGAGGTATAAGACAGCACAAGAGGGTCCAGCCTTTCTGCAAGTTTGTGGTGTGGGAGCTGGGGGATGGCTGAGCACCGTGCCCCTCTCTCATGGGTTTTCTGTGTCGCTCCTGTTTGCAGGTGGGAGTCCTTAGTCTTAGTGCTGATGTACGTCATCTACATCGCTATCATGAAGTAAGTCAAACGCCCTCGGCTTGTTGAGGTGGTAAAGTTGCCTGCTCCACTGCCTCTCTGGAGGCAGTTGGAGAGCCACAGGCTGTGGGCAGGGCTCCCACTGCATCACCCGTCTGCGTGTCAGCAGCACCCGGCTGCGTGTCAGCAGCATCTCCAACAGCAGGGGTTAAAGTGCCTTGCCTCATCATCTGCCGGTCTGTGGTTTACCCTGCTGAGGCAGGAAGGGGCTGCTTATCCTCACAGCATAGCTCTGAGGGGCAGACACTGGACGGTGAGTGATGCTTTATGGATCTCACCCTGTGAGAACTGACCAAGGCTGACACAGCAAGGCTGTGGCAGGGCCAAGAACCGAACCTGTCTCTGGGTCCCACCAAAGCAGTCTCTTCCCACTTCGCTTTAGCATCCTTACTCAGAGATAAACATGCGTGAGATTCCAGCCTGCTTTTACAGGTGCAAAACTCCACAGCAGTTTGTTCTTGCATGCTTGAAGGCCCGTGATCAAACTGCAGCACAGTCAGCGTTGGTTTTCTGAGCATCTGACCCATGTAACTTCTTCCACGCAAGTTCGTGCTGGCAAAGCTGGTGTCTTCTGCTGTTTGGTTCCCCTCCTCCTGCCTTGTTTTTAAAAGCCAGTAGAAAGGAAGCCCATCTTTAAACTGGAACATTCAACAAAACCTACCAGCTGCCAAGCACACCAGTGGTCTTGTCTCAACAAGTAAGAGCAGAGATTTGTTTTGAAATTATGAACAGAGTAAATATTGTGAGAGCAACTCTCAGTGAGAACAGCAAGACGCTCAGGCTGGGTTGAAGGGAACACGAGTCAGAATTTTTCTCCCTTCTCATAATAGGAAACTTTACATGGAGGGCAGCTTCACCCTTGCAACTACTTACTGACCAGCAAAAAAGAGTTGTGGTGTCTGAACCTAGGTTGGGATGTTTTTTTCTGAAAGCAGCGCTGTAGTGTGGACTTGTCGCAGACCTGTTGGGATGTAGCCGGGGAGGTTGTCGGCCTGGGTAGGGCCCTTGGCAAGGTGCTTACAGTGGTCTGCCCTTGCCTGTGAGTGTCCTGGTGAGATCCTCAACTCTTGGCTGTGTCAGCTCCTGGCTACTCTAAAGAAAATAAGAAACAAAGATGATTATTTTCCCATACACCCCCAAAGTTGCAATGTAACAGCATACGGTCTTGTGGTAGGTCTCCACGGGTGAAACAACACTCCTGCTCAGGTGTGACTGCAATAAAAAATAAATCTGGACCATGACAAGTAGTCCTTATTGCTATACAGAATATTAACCGCACATAATACATGGCATTGATGTCTTATGGCTTCATGGCCGCCCAAGTCCAGGGAGACTGTAATTCAGTTTGAGCTCCAGCACACTGTGGCTAGATTTCCTTAAAACCAGAGGGGTTTTCTTCCCTCCCTTAGCTGGATCACACGAGATCTGTGTCTGGGGAAGGAAGGGTGTCAAGACATCCATGTAGCAGGAGCAAAGGTGCCTCTAGAGCTGTTTCATTTGTGCAGGTACAACTCAAGCATACACCACTGCTTTGAGAGGAAGACAAAAAACTCCACCAACATGGTGAATGGTTTAGCAAACAACACAGAGATGGACGACAACAGCAACTGCGATGCTACTGTGGTGTTACTAAAGAAAGGTAACTGTTCCAGTAAGTCACCCTGCTTGCTTGCATCATTCTGAACATTTACGAGTGGCTGCTAGTCATGCATTGTGGCTGCTTCTGTCCTGTCGGCCATGAAACAGGCAGGGAGGTGGCCCTTTCATCACCCCCAGCCAAATGGCGATGGCTCCCATGCTTGGAGGCACAGCGTGGTGCCCCAGCCACTGCATCCTTTGCTGCAGCTCTTCTGGGTGGTTCTTGCGGCTGACAAGTGCCTGACTGAAAGGATCCCTACAGCTTTGAGCCTGACTTGCCCAGGGGCTACTTACTTAGACTGTTGCGGTCATGCCATTGTAAGTCCTGTGGGGGCTGTGATTCTGCCCTGAGGGTGGCTGTTTACATCAGGTACCTCCAGTGAACTCCACTCCAAAGTGGCATGAACCAAGCAGGGAAAAGGGCCCTGCTCATACTAGGTAGGATTCCTGGGTGAGCTCTGGCTTCTCTAATGCAGCCCTGGTCTCTGGCTACAGTTGGGCTGCCCTTCTTGTTTCCTGGACTCAAAAAAATTAACAAAGCCAAGTGTTTCTTTCTCTGAAGCAACGAAACATGCGATGTAGAGGGGTTTGTTCACTGACATCAAACCCTTTGGGCCTGCAGGGGCCAGCCGTGGTGTTACTGCCCCGCTGCTGAGTGCAGGCTTTGCTGAGCCTGGTTTGCTGTGCTCCGGTCTGGGGAAGCTGCTTTTATGGGAACAGCTGTGTGTAGCCTGGGGCTCCCAGCAGTGGAACTGTACTGGCAAGATGACCACACCCCATACCAGTACAGCTAGACTGGGAAAACTCAGGCCTTACTCATCCACGTTTACATGGTGGCCTCGGGGTTACATGCAGCTCTGATGTGGGGTTTGGTGTAAATCTCCCTAGAATGCCTCTTTGCATGACACTGCTCAGCTGCTGGTAGTTTTGTGTCGGACACTTGGGGTTACTCGTGCTGGCCGAGGAAGATGAAAGTCTTGCCTCGTTTTTTTGCAGCCTGTTCCCGTGTTCTCATGGCAGTGGGCCGCGGAGGGGGGGGGGCAGGGTGGCATGGACAGGTGAGTGGGGCTGCTGTGGCTGGCCAGAAAACAGCCCCAATTGCAACACATCACCTAAGGCTTTCAGGCACTTCTATTTGTTTTCAGAGGCATTCACTGAACAGAGGACAACAGGGAATCTAACAGGATTTCTGTGGTTGGGGCAGTCCCCCCAAGTACCGTGCAGGAAATGCCAGCATGGAAAAATCCAGAAGGAAAAGCTGTCTGGATGTTTAGATTCTTGTTTTTTTAATAGGGGTGACTCCACTCATCTACCCAAATCCATGGAAACCTTCCCAGTTAGGGCAAAAACTGACGCTAAGGCTGAGGAGATACTGTTCTGGTGGTAATAAATAGTAACGTCATGGAACCTATGCCATTGTCCAGTGCTGATGCTGTTGAACTGAAGCAGAGATGTGTCCGAGAGGACCTGGGGTTTCTCTGCCGCCGAGACCCAGCACTGGCAGCACCCACAGGCAGGATGAGCACTGGCACTGTGCCACTGCAGTGGTAATGGGTGCTGGCACCGTGCCCCAAGCTGGAGCATGATCTGGGGACCTGCTCATCTCCTTGTACTGTTGTTCTGGCTTTACTGCAGCAGCATTCAGAACAGCTGCCATGGGAGCGCTGGTCTGCCTGGTGCAGGCCTGCAATGAGCCATGCAGAGCAGCATAGATCTCTGTAACGAGCGTGAGTGGAGATGCCATGTTGGGTATTTACTGACATGCAGAAAGGTGGGAGATGTAAGCAGAGAAATGAAGGACAGAGGAGGCGCATTTTCCATGGCGGTATCAGAAGGAATAATGGCTCTTACAGAGGTTGGCTGGAATGCGTGGATTTATTCTGCTGAGAGCTGTGTAGGGCAGAGCAGAGACTGCTGGAAGAAGACCTCACTTTCTCTTTGCTCCTTGGCTGCAGGGAACTTCCACCGGAAAGCCTCGGTGATCATGGTGGATGAGCTGCTGTCTGCCTACCCACACCAGCTTTCCTTTTCTGAGGCTGGGCTCCGGATCATGATAACCAGCCACTTCCCTCCCAAAACACGCCTCTCCATGGCCAGCCGCATGTTAATCAATGAGGTATTATCTTTTACCTGCCCCCACCTCCCCTTCTCCTGAGTTTGCTTTTTCCTGTAGCAGCGTTTGGGCTGACATGGAACTCGTGCTTTTTCTGCACCTTCTGGTAGCATTTTCTTAGATTTTATCATTCTGACTGCTGCTAAATCATTCCTAGCTGGCTGTCCCCAAACAGGAAAGTTTCAGGTTTTTATGTGGCTGTGTTACCTGAGCTGCTGTTCACAGGAGGTGCCCCCGCATCGACCTGACATGAGTACTGCTCATGCTTATTTAATGGTGTGGCACTCCACTGAGTCTCCACTCAGTCTGGAGTAACCCTGCAGTCACTTCCGCAGCCACTGCTCCTCCTCTTGGGAATGTATGTGTGAAATTGAGCCACAAGCAAGTACGGCATTACACCTGATCACCGTGTCTTGCTTGTAAAGCCAGATGTCTAAAGAACTCTTCACATCTCCCTGTTCCTCCCTTTCTCTTTGGAAAATGAAATTTCAAAACCCAGTCTGTCTCTCAGCAAGAATTTGTGCCTCTGTTTACAGAGACAAAGGTTGATCAACAGCAGGACTTACACCAACGGAGAGTCGGAAGTAGCTATCAAAATCCCTATCAAGCACGTGTTGGAGAACGGAACAGGCCCCAGCAACTCAGCGGAGCGCAGTGTGAACGGCACGCGGCGGGACGAAGATGTCGCTGAAGCTGGGAATGAGACCGAGACTGAGGATAACGAGAACAATGAAAATGATGAGGAAGAGGAAGAAGATGATGACGACGATGACCACGAAGGGCCATACACACCTTTTGACCTACCCAGTAAGAAGCTCCTGGGTTTTTCTTGTTCCAGAAAGCGAAACTGTCTGGGTGTGCCAGAAAGACGCGGATGCGTCTAGACGTAACAGTGTCTCTGAGAGCTCCCATTAGCCTCCCCCTTGTAGTCAGGTTTCTGGTCTCAGGTAAAAGTTGGGAGGAAGTGGGAAGTGGCAGGAATTTCTCAGGATGCAATCTCCTGGGCGGTCGAAGTCAGAGCAGAGAGGCAGTGATCTCCAGGGGGTGCCTACTGCCGCTGGAGTCTGTGTCACCCTCTGGAGAGACCCATCTCCCTGCTGACTGCAGGGAAGCTGAGGGTGATGGGACTGCTAGAAAGGTGTCTGGATGCTGTAGGGACAGATCCTGCTCTTCACAGGTCAGATGATGTGTTTTTGGGAACCCCTGATCCATCTCCTCACTTGGGCAGCATAGCTGTAGTTCACGTACAGACAGGAAAGCGAGCCTCAAAGGGTAATTTGGATGTCCCATGGACCACGACACTAGGTTCATAGTATGGGAGAGGGTGGCATAGACTGCTGGAGATCCCTGGTTCAAACCCCTGCTCAGAACAGGTTGCCCAAGGCTGCGTCCAGTTGAGCTTTCATTTTCCATAAGGATGGAGATCCCGTAGTCCTTTTGGGTTCCTGTTCCAGTGTTTGACCACCCTCAAGTCAGGAAAAGAAAGGAAGTGCACAGCTTACAGTGGTGTCTGTTCTGAACTTCCCTTTTTGCGAGTTGAGGCCACTGGCTCTTACAATTCCCTTAAGCATTTTTGCGGAGGGCTCGTCTCCATGTTCTCTATACCCACGCATCGGGCAGGTGAAGGTGGGTCGGATCTCTTCCCAGAACCTGCTTTTTCTGTGGTGCTTGTAAGCACCTGACCCAGGGAGGGTAGCAGGTGTGCTCTGACCCATTGCTTAGTGAACTCTGAGGGGAGCACTTCATACCCCTTCCCTGCACCCCTGTCTGCCATCACACCGTGATCTCTTGATCAAGGAATGTCTGGCTCTTCAAATTGCGGGTGGGCTCAGGTGCCTGCAGCATCTCGCTTGCTTACGTTAACACAATCACAGCATTCTGGATAAAGCAGGCTAGGGTGGTGATTGCTTTCCTTTTTGTGTTTCGCAGCTGGCAAGATGGAAATCTTGAAGTGGCTCTTCACGTGGCCATTGAGTTTCGTCCTGTACTTCACGGTGCCCAACTGTAACAAACCCCACCTGGAAAAGTGGTTCATGGTGACCTTTGCTTCTTCTACCCTCTGGATTGCGGCTTTCTCCTACATGATGGTGTGGATGGTACGTACCGACTATGGCAGAAACCACAGCCTGGGAGAGGCAACAGAAGTGGGTTTTGTCAGCTTAGGGAAGTGTAGAGAGCTCTGCATACCTGAATCTTTAGATGAGAAGCTTTAAGGCTGCTTCCATTCCTAATAGACCTGTCTGCACTGGGAGAGGAAAACGGGCCAGTAGCCATGGCCTTTGGACTTGATTCAGGGCTAGAATTTCACTGAGATGCTTTAACATTTGAATAAATTGGATTTGCAGCTGTTTAGCACCTCCTTATTGTGCAGGGCAGTGGAAAGAGGGAGGCCCTGAGGGTAATAAGAATGTGGCCTCCATAGCTTTCCCTTTCCTTGGAGTAAGCAGTTTGAGAGACAGAGTTGTGAATGATGACACTTTGATCTCAGCATGCACAGCCACTCTAGTCAACAGGATCTCAATTCTAGAGGTAGAAAGGGCTCAATAACAGTGAACACAAGGAAGCCCAAGTGCGGTGGCCTGTTCCAGGAGGAGTTTGGGTGCTGGCTGGGCTGCTGAGCCTGTCAGCTTGCTGCAGGCCTTACTGCATGGTATGTGTAGGTGGAAAGCATCAGTGGTCCTCATTAGGATTGCAGCAATACCACAGCGGGGACTGTGCGGCTTTTGGGGCGGGCTGCACTCTTCAGCAGAACCAGATGATGATGGGGCATTGGCATGCGGAGGGGGTCTGACATGGGAAGCCTTGCCGTGGGGTGCACGATGCATGGTCTGTCTCACATGGGACCTTGGGAGCATGGTGATCCCTCACTAGAGCCCTGGCCGCTCCTTCCCTGGTGAGAAGAGGGCAACAAAGAAATCTTGACTGCTTTCACAGTTCATTCTTGGACTCAAAAACGAGTGCCAGGCTTTGCTCTGCGAATGAAGGAAGGCAGCTACAAGAGGCAGATTTATTTTGGTTTGTTTTCAACATGGCCAAGTGCTGGCTCCTTCCCTTGGGCCACAACAACCACAACAACCCCCAGCAACACTCCAGCTGTGGGCAGGGGCTGGGAAGCTTCTAACATACGGTTTACATTCCTTGGAGTGTGTTGTGGGGAGTTCACAGGAGCAATTAATCTTGGCTAATAGGAAATGGGCATCACTTGACAAAGGCATCCAAAATTGAACAATACTGATGGGTTTGAGGAGCAGTCATTTCCCATTGACTGTGTAGCAAAGGGAAGAGGAAAGCAAGGGCATCTCTTCTGTGCCAAAAAAAATCACTTCGGGATATGCCCCTGTCTCTAACACTTTCCCAGCACAATGAGCCACGGGGTTGTTTCCGTGTCTGTGTAGCTGTTTTGGGGCATAATCATGTCTGCAGACTTAAGCCAGCGTCAGGAGAGTTACACAGGCCCTTCAGACAGTCTCCACGTTAGTGTCTGGGAAATTGTGGATTTTCCTAACCCACAGTTAGGATTGTGATAACCAAAGAGGGTACATACCTAGCACTGCCCTCTGCCAGGCGATGACTACAGCCAAAGATCATTAACGAAAGCTTTTCCTTAAAGTGTGAGTTTGCACTGAACCATGAACTCTGTCTCGCTGTGTCTTGCAGATCTGGGCCAAGCTGGTCTCTGATTTTACTCCTTGTAAACAGCTTGACGGTTTATTCCCTCTCCTTAGGTGACAATCATTGGCTACACACTGGGCATTCCAGATGTGATCATGGGGATCACTTTCCTGGCAGCTGGAACCAGTGTGCCAGACTGCATGGCCAGCCTTATTGTAGCAAGACAAGGTAGGTTCATCACGGGGATCTCACACTGCTCTGGGAGTGGTTCCTCCTTCCTTTGGGTAAGCACAGAGGTGTCCTGAACGTGGAAACGTACAGAGCCCTTTTCCTGAGGCTGAGATTTAGAACAAGAACAAAGGAGGTTGATTATGATGCTGCTGCGAAGCAGCTAAGAGGTTCCTAATGACGGCGTGGAACACGCTTTGGCACTGCTGTCAGCCTCAAGCCTTCCACAAAAGTCAGAGAGTCTTTCCTAATTTAAGTGTCGATGGTATGGAATTGCTTAGAATGTGGCATCAGGGTCTTTCGGGTAATTTCCAGCTTTGCTCCACAGTCAGAAGGACAGGAAGGTACTACTGTTTTTAAGGAAGACTTTTCCTGTGCCCCTTGTGACTCCAGCAGCAGGTGTTAAAAAGGAAGCTGGGGAACAATGCTAGTGTCTCCTTAACTGAAACAAGCGGCTGCTTCGTAGACACCCCAAAGACCTCATCTAGTCAGTGCAGAACAGAACCTGGTGTCATGGTCCCAGTGCAGCATTGCAACCCCCCAGGTGTGGCACGGGATTGCCGGCAGGTCATGGCCAGTGGCCCCCCAGTAGCTGAGGGTTGGCTGAGGGAAGTTCGGATGATCCCAGCAGGTGGATTCAGCCCCCTCAGCCCTGCTGGCCCGGGGTGATGGGGAGGGCGAAGGGATGGGGTGAGGGGCATCTCCCTTAGCTCGTTGCCTTAGTCCATGGAAGTGTCTGAATGAGCTCACATTAACTTATTTCTGTTGAAAAGGTGAAAGATAGCAGTTGAAAGACTCTTCCGAGATGTATCTGACTGTACATGGTTTCCGTTCCTGCAGGTATGGGGGATATGGCCGTGTCCAACTCCATCGGCAGCAATGTCTTTGACATTTTAATTGGCCTAGGCCTCCCATGGGCTTTGCAGACTCTAGCAGTGAATTATGGATCATACGTAAGTCCTGCACTTGTTCACATGATTGATGGTTTGTTTGTTTGTTGTGTGGAACAGGTATATTTAGGGAAAAAAGCCCACCAACCCAGTCCAAAATTCTGCTTATTGGCATTGAAGAAACAAACAGGTCTGCGCTGTTACACTTTGGGAACAGTTGCAGTTAATTGGCAGTGGATGTTCCCCAATCTTTGCAGGATAAGGACTTCCCCTTCTTGTCCTTCCTGTGTTTAGAAGTGGTTCCCAGAATTATTTGCTCCATCACCTTCCTAGGGATCAAGGTCAGGCTGACCAGTTCCTTGGATCTCCCCTATTCTTGAGTGACAGAGGAATCAAGTCCCTTTCAAATCTGTGATTTGCTGAGAAGGCAAGCAGTGGCTGAGCAGAAGAGCCAGATTTCCTGGGGGCACAGCAGTGTTGCTGCTGCTTTGCACACCCAAAACGTTCGTTGTGCAGTGAACGTGGCTGGAGAAGGCAGTTCTGGAAACAGCCCTGCAGTTAGCTAAGAGGGTTTCCTCAGTTTCCACTTGCACTTCCTGGAGTTCTCTCCAAATCCTTGGATAATCTGACTTCAGAACAAAGCACCCCCTCCATTCCTCCAGTGATTAGTAATTAATTGTCAAAGTGGTACTAAGTTGCCAGAAGACGCTGGAGTTGGCTGGGTCAGGTGTAGCCTCTGACAGCTTCAGGACCTCCAAGGTGCTGGGAGCCAGAAGCACTAAGTAATTTCTGAACCAACAGTCAGGATTTAGTGCTGTTCCTTTGGATTTGGCAGGGACTTACTGTGGCTTTGTACCATCCCCTCCAAAAGAGGAGCTCCTCAAAGCCATCGTGGTGCTTTGGTCTCACGCACAGAGGAAGGAGAGGTTTGGAAAAGGCACAAATAGCCTGCTTGATGAGGGTGCTTGTGCGTAGCCATTCACACCACAGTTGTCTCCCCAGAACGTTTAACATCGCCGTGGCAAGGTTTAGCTTTTGCTGAAAGTGGAGAGTGCAGCAGTGCAAGCTGTTACAGCTTGGAAAGTTGAGCTTTAATGCAAAGAGACTCCTAGAAACCCCCTTCCAGCCTTATTCTTCTGGAAGTCTAAACACTCAGAATATGAAATTCCTCTTAACATCACCCTCTGTAAAATCGCTATGTATCTGTTATTCCAGTCTGCCTCACTCCAAATCCCCCGTGGCCACATTTTGCTCCCTGTTAGCGCTGGTGTGAAGAGTCGTGGCACGTTCCTGTGCAGAAAGGGAGGAGGGGATCTGCCCCCTTTGTCTGTCCCTCGGCCTGCACACTGTGGTGTCCCGGGGCAGCATGGTGTCCTGCCATCATGTGCGTTCTGAGCTTTATCAGCTCATCAGCGACCCTGGTACTGCCTGTTCAAGTCTGGCAGCAACCACAAGAAACCCCCTGCAGAACCGGGACCTCTTGCCTAAACAAGTGCACCCTATGAGAAAGTGCCGGGGGGCGGGGGGGAGGTGCAGAATACAGCTTGTGATCTGGTAGATAAGACAGGAAAAGAGCAAGGGGCTGCCTGTCAGGGAGAGAGTGATGGACTTGCCTGAGGCCACCAAGTGGGGGTAAGGGCAGAACTGGAGGCAGACACTGAATCTGGTGCTGGGTTGCTAAATCCCACTCATTTTGCTTAAGTGCCTCTCCCAGTTCTCACCGCTTCTTTCCCAAGCCTGTTGCTGATGGATGTTTCAGCTTACTGTTTATTTTATTCCTCCTTTCTTGTCCTAAGAAAGAAATGGAAACCCATCCTCTGCTTCTCAGTCTGCATCCTGGGAGCCTGACCCCTGTTTTGGAGAAGGAAGTTCCCTGTCTTCCGTTTTCCTGCTTTACTTGCAACGTTTTCCTGCAGGATGTGGGTACACCAGGAGTGGAGGCTGCAGGGCCCCAGCCTGAGCAGGGGGCTGTCCCTGCATGATGTGGTGTAGGCAGCTGGCACCCTCGGCAGTGCTTCGCACACCCGCCGTACGCTCCAGTCTCCGATACCATTCACGCGGTTGTGTCTCTGTTGCGACCCTCCAGGTCTGTCTCAGTGATCATCCGTGTGCAGTACTGGAATGGTTATTCCTCCCAATACTGACTGGAGCTTGTCCAGACCCAAGCCAGAGAATGCTCCATGTGCTGCTTCTCCAGGAAGGTACTAGTGTGGGTGCAGTCAGCCCCCCAGTTCTTGGTTTGGCCTGGGCCACTGGCGCTGTTCCCATCCAAAGTCAGATCCCAACCCCACCATATGTTTATTAAGAGCCCTTGTTGTTGCTGAACAGCCATTAATGTCCTGGCACTAACTCTGCCTCCCTCTGTGCTTTCCACCGGAGCTGGCATCTTCCCTGCTCAGAGGTCCCCGGGCCACCCTCCTGCTGCAGCTCTGGCTGTCTGTTGTCAGCTGTAGCAATCCAGCATTCCAGCAGGACTTTGGGAGAGAAAGCAGCATCCCTCTGGACCTGGACCGGGAATGGGGGTTGGGGTCAGTCCATCCCACGCTGTCTCTGCTGCTCCTTCCTTCTTAGGGGAGGGTTCTCAACCTCTGTCCCTGCTCCAGCATGAGTTCCCTCCCACGAGAGACAGTCTTCCTCCAACCGTTCCCACTTGAGTCCTTCCCATGGGCTGCTCCAGTGGGTCCCTCCTTCAGAATCCCCCTGCTCCAGCCTGGGCACTGCTCCAGTGTGGGGTCCTGCCCAGGCTGCAGGGTGTCTCTGCCTCCCTGGGACCCCCCATGGCTGCAGGGCACAGACTGCTGTTTCCCCAGTGCTGGGACCCTCTGCTCTGGGCACCTCCTCCTGCCTTCCACACCCACCTGGGCGTCCGCCTGGCTATCTCCATCCCACATCCCATATCCAACCCCTCTCTGCTGTGGGTCCCTTTGTTTTCCCTCTTACATGTCAGTCACAGGGACGCTGACTGGCTCAGCCATGGCCAGAGGTGGGTCCGACTTGGAGCCGGGGAAGCTTCCAGCAGCTTTTCCCAGGGGCCACCCCTGTGCCCCCCAAGCCCCCCACAGGCCCTATCAATGCAGGAGTTCTCTCCAACCACCTCCCTTGTCCACTGCCTTGGTTTCCACGTGCAGCACTCCTTGGTGGATACTCCAGGGTGCATGCCTTCTGCAAAGTGACGCTGTGGACAAAGCAAACCAGGGGTGCTTTCCCAGGAGCCTCAGAAAAGGTCCAAGGGGGAAATTCCATTGAAAGGTGCAGGAATACAGCACGTGTCTGAAGTTCCAGTTTGTTGAGATCCCTTGTGTCGTGGCCAGACCTGAGGAATGCAGGATTGACACTGAATTTTCACGGCCAGGCAGGGGCACTGCAGGAAAGGGATCCCCAGGCAGGCAGAGGACCTGCAGCTGTTTGAGTCGAAGGACAGGAATCCTAGCAGAGTCCTCCAGGCCTCATCCATTGCTGGATGAGGTCACCTTCTTGTATTTGGACCCTGGAGCAAAACCCGTCTGGGTTTGGCGACAGCTCCTTGTTTCCCATCAGCAGTTGCCAGAACTGAAGGATGGAATTGCATTTACTGTATTCCCATTGCTTTTTTCTGCTGTTCAGCTTCAGCCCTGGATCCTTGTTGCCAGCAGGAGCCATGTGGGAATAGATGGTTGCAGCACCTTGGTGTTCACTGCCCAGGAAGCAGGGAGATAGCCCCCATTCCCTTGGACACAGGAGATTGGGAACTGCAAACCTTCCATGTGCCACCAGCCAGAGCGGAGCGCTGTGGCTTGCGTTGGCTGCTAGGCACAAACCAAACCCCAGAGCAGCATTTGGGAATGTTGGTTCTTCCTCCATGCAGTATGAAGGGGTGCATCCTCTGCATGGTGCTCTCCTGGGGAAGGAGCATTGCCTGTTCCTGAATGGAGAACCAAACTTATCTTACGTAGTTCAGACAAGGCCCTTTTTCTGCACTTTGCCAGAAACTGAAAACATCTCCCTTACTATGAATTTGGGTTGTTTCGGTAGCCTCGTTTTCCCGAATCTTCCACATTGTCACACACCTAAGCAAACCTTGCATCTTGCCAAAGCCGCCACTTGTCTCCTGAGACGGCCACTTGAGTGATGTCTACCCTCACCGGACAGCTCAAGGACACGTTTTTCTTAAGCTTTTACCACATTGCAGACCCTTCTGAGCTCTGTGCTGACACTACAGCCACCGTGGGAAACAGGGCAGCGCTGATCAGGGATGTGGGAAGAGTTCTTAGTTAAAACCAGAATTCCAAGGCTGGTGACTTGGGGAAGTGTCAAACAGCAGCAGGTAGAGCAAAACCAAGTGCAGAAAACCCAAGAATCCTTCAGGCAAGTGTAGAACTGAAGTGAGGAACACACGGAGTAGTCGCTGTGCAGTCTGGTGTGGACTGAACTGGCTCGGCACCCCGGGCCGCTCTGATGGAGGAATTGGTGGGGCTGTGATTGCCATTTGAAAGAGCCAGGTGGGCACTGGAGCAGGAGGTGCCGACAGGCTGTCAGGGAAGTGTGGATTTTGTCATTCCAGCCGTGGCGTGGACAGAATGGCTGCGGGGGAGACCTGGCCTAAACGAGAGGGGCCAGGGAAACCTGGATGAAATGGTAGGAAGCTGCTATGCCAGCCTTTTGGTGTCATGGGCAAGTGCAGCTGTGCACCCGTCAGTGCAGCACTGTGAAACAGTGCAGTGCCGTGCTCCCGTTAGTGCAAAGCTGTGCACCCGTTAGTGCAGTGCCATGCACAGGTTATTGCAGTTGTGTGAACCAGTTATTGCAATGCTGGGCAGTGGTTAGCGCAGCGCTGTGCACCGGTTGGTGCAGGGATGTGCACAGTTTAACGCAGCGCTGTGCAGCGGTTAGTGC
>NW_010226467.1:0-385 GCF_000690775.1 Eurypyga helias
GCGGGGACCCACGTTTCCTGACGTGCCCTCGGGGAATTTCACTCCTCCGCCCTCTCTCCCCTTCCGGGAACACGAAGGGGCAGGGAGGCGTCTTTATCGCAAAGGTAGGACCAGATTTGATGGTGCGAAGGAAGACAAACTCCCGCGGGAGGGGAATTAACCGCGGAGACCAAGGTCCCGAGGCCTGGGGTGGGTGTGCCTGTCACGCCGAGGCGTTACGCCACGGCTGGGCGCCTTCCTACCAGAGGCGTTCCCGTTCAGCGCCGGCATTCCATGGGCTGCGTTACCCTGGAGGTCGGGAGAGAGGAAAGGAATGGTCCCTCCCGGCTTTAAAATGCTGGGAATGGACGGGACGTGCGGCAGGGCCCCAACACACCGGATTGCC
>NW_010226467.1:398-28992 GCF_000690775.1 Eurypyga helias
AAGGGAGGGCGACGCAGAGTCGGAAGGACCCGGCCTTGCGTACGCAACTCCCACAAACCAAGCGGGAGCCGAAGGGCCGCGAGAGGGGCCGGGGTCTCGCCCAGCAGCACTCTGGAACGGTTTTACGGGTGGAGTTTAGGGAGGAGGGTCCTGCGGAGGGCGCAGCCATGTAAAGATAGGAGCGGGGAGCGAAGAGAGCCTCAAATCCTCCCACGTTTTCACCAGGCCAGCGCACAGAGATGTTTACAATACGAGGAGCGTTTACAGCCATCAGCTGCAGGGTGATTTGTTTGTCACGGTCATCTCAACCCTGCCTCACCATCCTCCCAGCGTGGCTTGCTCTGCCACGGCCTTCCGCTTCGGGCCCAGGGCAGGCAAACCGAACTCCTGCTGGGTTACAGGCCAAGCACCGCCCGGGACAGCTGCACCCAACCGGCACGTGCAGTTACACGCACACGTAACGATGGAGCCAGCAAACCCTTCCGGATCCTGGGTTCAGTAAGGCAATTTTTCCTTCCAAACCGGAACGAGGGGGAAATTACTATACTTTCTGCATTTCCAAGTTGAACCAATGTGAGCCTAAAAAACCTGAATTACGCCCCCGGGTGCTTTTTGGCTGCAGAACGCCAACTGTGGCACAGGGGGGGGTGTCGCAGGATAACTCTGCCACTGGTAGAAAAGGTAGGGAGCAGGGAAGCACCAACTCAAGCGAGAAGGATCAATGCCTGAGCCCCCGAGGAGACCTCGCTCCGTCGTGCCCGGGCCAGAGGAGGGGTATCCCAGCGTTTCCCTCGGTACCTGGCATGCAGTGCAGGGAGTATCTGCCGCTCAGCCCAGCATCAGGCGAACGCATTCGCTGCGAGGACAAGGCGACGCTGGGATACGACTCCTCCGTGGGCTGACCCAGGAACACGCGGTGCTCAGATTCCTGGGGTTCCCAATAAGCCAACGCAGGCGGGCAGTCAGGGAGCGAGCCGTTGAAGCGAACATCTCCCGACTCCTTACTCAATCCACGCAAAGCTGGAGCTGTGTCACTTTGTGTCATTAGCGATTGCTTAACAGCTCGCTCCAGCCTGCGCTTCCCTCCTCCCCCCCCCAGTTGGCCATTTTTTAGAGCGAGGCTCAGCCACTCCGGCATGCGTGTCCTGCCTCGGTGCCGGAGACAGATGCACTCGGAGGGTGCTGACTCACGCACGCCGGCAGATTAAAGCTGGATTGCGAATGCAGTTGCTGTCCCAGCTGTCCCTCTGCCCCCAGCCACAGCAAAGACAGACGAATGACACGCAGCTCAACCCCCGAACCGCCACCGTGCATCCTGATGTATGGGGGGGGGAGACCCGGAATCGGCCCCAGATGACTTCGAATCTGCAGGGCTGCAACACGTAGGCAGCCAGGGGCTGCTTCACGTACAGTGCAGATGTTTCTGCCGCGGAGATGTCCAGGGGAAGGGAGGAGCGGAGACCCAGGAGCTCCAGGGGTGTCAGCCGTCTGCCTGGGTCCATGAGTCAACTCGCTGACGCGTGGTGAAGCCACATGCTTTGGTACCAGCAGCTTTCCCCGTGCCGCCCGCCGCTCCGTCTCCCCGAGGGGGGAGGGGGAACGCCGCCCCTCGGCAGTCCCTAGTCATTCTCTGGCCTTTCGCAGGCAGCAAACAAAGCTGGCAAGCGGGGCAGTGGGATTATTTTGCCATCTGTGCATTAGAAACCAGCCCAGGAGTCACCGAGCTCGCTCCGCACAGGCCATGGCTGCTCTGGCGCGCTGATGGCTCCGGCTCGCTGTCAGCAGGGGCTACACTGGAATCGGGGACGAGGAGGTGGAAAACACAGTCTCTTTCCCATTTCAGCGACTGCATCCTTTCAGGGGAAAGCCAGCTCAGGGAAGAACGAATCCTCGTTGGAAAGAACGCTTCCCATCTGCCGTTCATCGGGCTCCTCACCCCCTACCAGGGCAATCCGCAGCCGGCACGGGGCTGGGGGCACCTCGGGCCCTGGGCAGCCAGCGCGCAGCGGGGCAGTCCCCGAAGGGCTACGCCGAGGGAGGGGGGTAGGAGAATATATTTTGCACATTTCAAAAAGGAAACCTGGGACCTGGTATCTCATTCTAGAAAGTAATCATGGACTTAATTGCATTTTGCTGCAGAGTTGCCTTAACATCAAGGGAAAATCAACAGGGATTGTTCACCATCAAGACTAATCTCACATATGGAACTTACTGAACACAGGAACCACGTTTTTTGCTGGCTCAAGGTGAAATGCTGGGCTAAATTCTCCTTCAGCTGCGAGAAAAGCCCTAGGCACGCTCATCCTGCATTATTCCAGCTGTAAAGAGCTTCAATTATACACATACAGCCCTTCTCTCCCTTCTGTGGCGGTGTCACAATGCAACAGTGCCTTGTTATGATCAAACTCCTCTTTTATGGCTACAGGAATACGTGGAAGTCTTCTACCCTCGTTACACAAATGACTTCTTAGCAGCTTTATTTTAAGAAACTACTCACCATTGGTAACACAACCGCATGTTATGTGTCACTGAGGGGAAGCTGTGACTGACACCTGAGCGTGTCCTCAGCAACCGCAAACCCGCACGTACGGGGCAGGTCCTACACCTAAGCGACTACGGCAACTCGCCCTCTGCGCCGCGCTGCCTCACAGTCTTGCTTCTGCTCGCAAGCTTGCTTGCTAATCAGACATTTAATACTATTTATGCATAGGGAGGACATATACAATTCCTTTATTGGGATAAAAAACGATACTAAAGAGCAGGTCAGGTTCCAAACCCAGCAGTAGGTTTTAACCGATGTTGTTCCCCTTGTTTTTTTTCTCTCTCAATTTTTTTTTTCTTTTAACAGCTGTAGCTGTGCACAGATGGAAAAACATTTGGTCAGAAAGCAGAAAATTAGTGTTTTCAGGCTAGGATTCTGCTCCCACCGCTCCTCCATTTCCACGCCGCTCAGAACGCTTTATTTCTTCTTAGCATTGACATTTTTGCAGACCCAATTCATGCCATCCTTCAGACAGAGAAAGGTAACGTTAGTCAAGCGAAGGGAAAACGAATCCCCCGGTCCCACCTGCCCACCTTTCTGCAAGCACCGTGTGCTGCCTCCTCGTCTACCCCCTGCCTGGGTTTCACCCGAAAACACCGTGGGTGAAAGCCACAAGTGCTTCACAGCTCGGTAAATGTTGTCACACGGGGGTTATTAAATCTTTCATCTGACCATAAGGAGTATCGTGGTCTCATGGCTAGGTGCAGGTCTCCGAGGAAGGATGGCTTTGCAGCCCAGGTACGTCAGTGGCAGACGCAGGCTCAGTTCCAGGTTCAGCCACAGATGATTTGTGTGACCTCAGGCAAGTCATCCGGTCTTTGAGACCATGGATTTTAAGGGGCTGTTCGTTATACAGTCTAATTCTCTGCTCAGCCGCAAGCCTTGAAGTCCAGATCCATGAAAGCCACTGCCATAACTGGATCTGGACCCTGTACCTCGGGGACCCCACAGAAAATGGGCCCTGAGGGGTCCCACAGGGGTTCAGTGAGAATAGGTGTGGTCACGGTTTGAGAGGATGATACACCCCTTAGATGACTTCCATAAAAATCTGTGCACAGCACCTCTGACCACCGCAAGGAGGAGGGTATCACGCGCTCTGCGTACCCGAGACGTGAGTTTACTGCTGAGAGCCCAGGACGGGACACGCTACTGAAGGGCAAAGCGACGGTTTATCTGCTCCTGCCACTTCGGTGCCGTCAGACGCGCAGAACGGAGCGCAGCACGCACAGTCTTGTCGTAATCAAACCCACCACCTCTGCTCTGCCTACGAGGTACCTCTGCCGATGGGGAGGCTCATAGCAGAGAGAAGGCAGGTGGGGTTTTGGGGATGAGAGCGGCACACTTTTGTGCTTGGAAATCGGACAAACCGTCACCTTGGAGGTCTGGAGGGCGGATTTCACTGTGCTACCTTCAGTGGTCATTTTTGGATCATTAAAATGCTAGTTAGACCCTAAGGAAGAGTGCAGCCTTTGGGCCAACAACGCTGCTAGCAGCGTTGCCCTTGTCCCCAGACGGCTGCGGAGGAGCTCATCTGTCCCAAGGACGGCCAGCCAGAGGCACAGCATGGCAGGCCCTTGGGGCGAGCCACCACGCTGCCCCTCAGCCACCCTCAGGTGGTGGCCACGTCGGAGAGGAGCTAAAGAGTTAAGAGAGAAGAGAGGGAGTCCTCGGGGCTTAATCAGAAGCAGAGAGGTTCTCAGTTGAAAATACCAGTTCACCTTGATAGCTGCGCTATGTGACACTTCTTATCTGAAGGGGAGCAGCAACTTCTGAAATCAGGCCTCGTTGCAGAGTTAAATAAAGAATAAGCGAGCCCAGCTTGCGCCGGGGTGCACATGAGGCCCTACACTAATAACGCTTCTAACTCTAACCTTGGGGAGGGTTGATGTCTCCGGTTTCATTTATTTATCTCCACAGCAGAGATCAGAGTAAAACAAATTGTCTGAAATCCTCAGAGCAAATGGGAAAAGACGAGAGGTAGATTCATTTTAAGGCCCAGTAGCTTTGTGTCTTCCCCTTTCAATAACACTGATAACCTAGGTGTAAAACATGTAATGCCTTAAGCAATCAATAGCGTGGTTTAAAGCTTATCACTTTAGAGAGAGAGGGAGCGAGCGAGCCCCGGCATGAGGAATGCCAGGGTTTAACAATGGGGCTAGGAGGAGAGGTGTCAAGCCTTTGGCTTGATTGTGTGCTTTAGAAATCTGCATGATTGCCTGCAAAGAGTAAAAATAAATAAATAACTGAAAAAACGCTCCCACAACGATTTCAGCTTCCCCTGCCTCGGAAGCAATAATCACATTTGCACACATCATGGCATACAAGGCAAGCAGAGCTCCTCATTCATTTTGAATGTAGGTTTATTTGCTGAACCAGAACAGCTGAGACAGCTTAAAGTAATAAATATCAGCTGACACCCTCTGCTATTCAGCACAGTAATCCCAGAAACAATACATCACTGCAAAACAACCAACACGCATCCTATCTTCTACCTAATCTGACCACAACCTGAATTCACAGTGATTAAAACTCTGCCTGCTGCCGTTGGGGAGCCGGGGAAGGGGAAAGACGGACCGTTTCAGCACGGTGCGGCGAGGGTCATAAAGCAGAGTTTATGATGGGATTTACCATGGCTGGGAGCCTGGCTGCATCAAGCATGTAACGAGGGCAAAAGAATGACATAGCAAAATGCAAGAGGAAAGGTGAACTCTAAACAGGCTTGAAATACGTGAAGTAGGTCACTGAACTTTTAAAGCAGGAAGAGATTTTAAAATCACTCTTCTGGCATGAGTTAACTGACAGGAAAAAATCACATTTAATTGTAAATACCTCCCTGCCTGACAGGGATAAAGGGAAAAAGAGCACGCTCAGCCCTACATGCCTTGTATCAGAGGTACGGGTGAAACACCTTCCTCACCGTCAGCCACGCTGCAACTACGTCCACAGCTTCTGGTGCGACTTCGCTGGGGGACACGTGTTCTACAGTGTCCCCAGGTGCTTTGGAAAACGCAACGGAAAGCAAAAGAAGCTAAAAGGCATGTTCCCAGTTTTTCTACCTAGGGTCTGAAGCAGGACAGAGGGTTGGTAAGAGACAGAAATCCAGGGAAGCTGCTACCAGCACAAAGAGCTGCAGTGGGGAAGGCAGGCAGGAAGGAGGAAACGGCGGTTGAAAGAGTCACGTTCACAAGGAGCGAACTGTTGTCATCCTTTGTCCCTCCACACATGCCCCTCTATCTGCATGCCTAAAGGATGGCTCTGTGCAGTAAGCACAATCCCTACAGTAACATTCAGATCCTGATAGATGTCCTTGCGCTGCTTTGAGACACAGAGACACTGGCAGGTACTCTGAAGATGGAGACGGATACAACATTAGTATTCCAGCCTCAAGTCAACCCTGGGAAAACTTAGCCAGGGAAAGATTTCAGATCTTTCAGCTTTGCCCCTCTTAGCTCCTTAACGAGCAGCTAGTAAACTTTACCAAAGCAAAGAGAGAGAACTCGAGGGAAGAGGATAATGCTCCTTGCGGAGAAACGCGGCTCAGCACAACCCTGCCTTGCTGCAGTCACACCTGCCGTTGTGTCAAGGGAGCTGTGCTCCAGTGCCCTTTGGGAAAGGACTGGTAGAGCCTTCCCCGGGAGAAATAAAAAGTCCTGCTTGAGATTAGCCCGCTGCTTGCTTATTCCCTGCGTTATCAGCTTTGCGGCTGTGGGAGTGAAGTAATCTTACTTCAAACACGGCGAACGAGTCCTTTCCACCCCATAAAAAGCCTCCCGATTTCTGCTCCCCTGCAAGCCAGGGATCAGGCAAGGCCACAAACTTGTGACCCCTAACGTGACCTTAAGGACAGCGAAGCTTAATCCTTTCATGTAATCCTCTGTCTGCCATAACAAATTGGGTCAGGCAAGTGCAACATTCTCCATTTCTAGCATTTTTGGTACGTGCTATTCTAACTGTCACTTTCTTCTCCCCCTGCACGGCTAGGACTGTGCCTTCATTATCTCTCATTTCTTTGCACCTCCAGTCATCATACAGGCTGGCTTTTACAGGCTCCCACTTATCCGTCGTTTTTTGCCTGGGTGCAAGCTTTTCTTTTTTCCTCTGAGAGCCTGTATCCCTGATGCAGCACTGCAGACTCCCTCCTCAGCCTTAAAAATCACAAGACTTTGCCCTGTAATCTGGAAACACGGTTGCTTTTCCTCGACGAGCACCAGCTCTGCCCGCCCCAGGAGAGCTGCAGTCATCGAAACTGGTTTTAAATCACATTTACACAGAGCCCCAGAACCTTGTGAAGACGCGGAAGATCCCCATCTAGCCGCCCTGGCTAAGACGTCTTTAAGACAAAGCCTAGCTCGGAGGACACGACGTTGCCAGGGGGTCCTGCTCTGAACCCTGCCTTTGTGAAAGTGCTGAATCGCAGCATCGGCAGGGCTCGGGTCTTGGGCTCTGTTCTCAACTGGGCTGAAACAGCCAGGGAGGAGAAGGCGTCCCAGCCCGCCCCACAGTCCTTTGGGCCAGACCAGCACTGGTATAAATTAGAAAGTTTAGTGGCTACTCTCAGTTCCACTGGCTTTTAATCGTCTCCAGAGGCCCACTATGCTTGGGAGACTCCGGACACAATACACTGCAGCATCGTTCTGGAGGACGATTCCTCAGGGTAGGCTGAGCTCCTGCTGCCAGGATTGGAGCCTCCTGCTTCAGACAAGAAGCAAGCTGCAGAGCACAGAGCGGTCCAAAGCCTTGAGTCATGTTCACCCCACATCCTGGCCCCTAAATAACACCTCCAGCAAGAGGTCCTGTCTGCTTTCACCCCACCCCAGCCGGCCAGGGTGGAATGCACACAGCTTTTGCACACCAAGGACTACAGTTGGAGACCTGTTCACAAAACACAGCCCCAGGAGAGCCTACGTGGCACCAGAGAGCTGCTGTGAGGCAACACTTCCCTTTTGCTCCTCTGCCGACATCAGCCATCGCCTCCCTCGCTCGCTGCACCCTGTGCAAGGGTCTGGGTGTGAGCTGGTGCAGGACCCCGCTCCAGAGGCAGAGCCCAGATGGCTGCGGCAGGGAGAAAAGGCCTTCCTGCTTTCCTAACAAGAGCTGAAGGATAAAATCTAGACCCAAGCAGACATTTTGCTGTAAGCATGAGGGCTGCTGCTCCTCCCTCAATGGCACCACCAAGTCTGATGCACAAGGCGAGCGGTGCCCGTGGTTACGGTCTGGAGGTAATGAAGTCTTCAGCCGGGGTAACAGGGGTTACCCGCTGGCTTCCAGAGGACACTGCATGGGCTTTCCAGTTAACCCAGTCACCTCACTCCCGAGCCAGCCCAGGCCATTGCTGGGCCCCTTTTCCAGAGTCCCCAGTGGTTAATTTTAAAGAGAAGATGACAATATGGATTCCCTCCGTAATTAACAGTTTTATTAAATAACCCATTTCAAATAATAGTTAACTTCTCTAAATTTATATCATTCTATTAACCATAATCTAATCTCATTAACCTTGAAATCCCCAGTCTTAACTACCCAATTCTATACACCATGGTGCTAGCAGCTAAACTAATTAAATGACCTTCAAACTATTTCTCCTTCATGCACCGGCATTATTTATCTTTGCTCACTGCTCTTCCTTCAAGCTATCACAAAATTCTTCCCCTACGAACTCTGCTCCCGCACGTGCTCAGTACCGGGATATGCTACCGCTCTCCCTCGCAAAATCCGTCAGCGACGTCTCCAGTTTTACTCTAGCTAATATATTCCATCAGCAGAGATGGCGAGCGTGCTCGCTCCTTGGCTTTCATTCTGCATACCTGATGCTTCCACGCCTTCATTTATTTTGCTGTCACTCACTGTAATTTCTCAAAGAAGCCCTTAAAGCAGTGACCTGAGATTCAACTACACTGAGCGCCCCCGTTCTGACCTACCGGTAGAGATACTGTGTACCACGGGCCTCAAAACATCTTTCTTAATCTTAAACAAGTTCTTCTTTAATTCCCCTAAATTTTGACCTCTCCTTAGAGTCTCAGGACTGAAGACACCGTTTCTTCCTGGGCTGATCCAGGCTTAGTTTCAAAGCCATCTCCCAAACCGTGTTGCCCAAGGAACTTCCAAGGAAAGGGAGAGCCTGGCATTCTTGCTGTCTGATTGGACAGGGCTGGAGTCATGGCAGAAGAGAAATGTAGGGGCTCCTTTTCCATAAGCTGTAGAGAGTCTGCAACTTCCCTGACCTTTCTGCAATAATCATTTATGGAATGAGCAGCAGCATTTAGGGCAATGAGACCGCTGACAACAAAGCGGGATGTTATCTGCCTGAATCTAAATTAATTTGTCTAGATAAGCATGACAAAATATATAGGCCTTCAAATAGTTTTATGTAGCTCTTGTCTTCCATTTTGTGGAAGTGAATCAGAAGCAGGTTTCATTTCTCTGCTAGAGGGTATTGGGCTGCATGTTTTCCTCCACTGAAAGCTCAGGGATGCACTGTACTTCAAGGAGAAGGCACTACCGACAAAGAAGCACGCAGCCCACCCCAGAGAGCCCACAGATCAGCTTGGGGAGGTGGCACTTTTCAAAGCTCACGACCAGGAAGCGATGCTTTCTCTCATCTATTCTTCCCCATCCAACGTGCACCCCTGAATTTCATCTGCCGCTTTACTGCCCCTTCGCAGCTGGAGAGCTCACTTGGACTCCCATGAACCAGAGAGCCTGGATGGGGGGGAAGAAGGTGACCTCCGCCTGCCTCAACCGCATGAACTGCAGCCTCGCGTTCTCCATCGCATTTCTTCCGGCATGGCTATACGCTCCCATTGTGGAACGCGTTTCCCTCCACCACCACTTCCAAATAAGGATTAGAGTTGAAGCCTTCCGCAAGACCGGCCGCAACGCAGCCGAATGGCCCTTTGGAGGGCACCGTCTACTACGCCCAGGCCTGAACAGCAGGTTCAGAATTTTTGATTAGAAGAACTGCTGCACTGGGTGAGACCAACGGTCCATCCGGGCCGGCATCCCCTTTCTGGATGCCAAGGGAAAGAACACGTAGGAACAGGATCTCCCTTGATCTCCCCTCCCAGTCTGTGGCCCAAAGCTGTTCTTCATGTAGAAGCTGCCTCCAGATCTTAGTGGTAAAGTCTGCCCGCGGATCTCTTCAGAAATTCACCTACTATTTTTCAGATCCAATCTAATGACACAACTCTCAAAAAACCCACACCCCTCCCTTTTCCCCCCCCCCCCCCTTTACCCCCCCCCCTTTCTTTTAGGGTGTTGTCTGATTATTTTATTAGGAACGCCCTTCCTCTAGCACGGTGAAAAACAGCATATAGTCTATCTGACATTTTTATACCTTATAAATCCTGAAGACGTTCCCACTCTCCATCCTCTCTGTTCCAAGCTGCAAGTCCTAATCTGTTTATTATCCCTGCGTACAGATGCCACTCCGTGCTACTGATCATTCTTGACAAGGGACTCAAATCTCTCCTAATTCTGAGCAGATATATAGACAATATTCTTTCTGATGAGGGTAGTTAAGTGCTAGGAAAGGTTACCTACTGAGGAATCTCCATGCCTGGAGGTATTTATAGCTTGACTGGACAAGGCCCTCAGCAAACTCCTCTACGCTCGTAGGTAGCCCTGCTTTAAACATGAGGCTGGCCTGAAGGTCACCCAAAGACCCTTCAACCTAATTTTTTGTTGAACTCTTGATTCTACTACTACTAAAACCTCTGGCAGAGGCAGAAATGAATGTCACGTTCAAGGCATGGGCCCACCACACCTTTATCCCACTACGAAAGAAATGTTTTCTGGGATGTTCCTTGTTTGCTTTCTGGTAATTCTCTCGCATTTGATTTTCCCCTCTCGCTTTCGATGAGCACTAAGCTGCTGTTCCCAACGACCTGCTCGTGAGTAATGGCAGCTAATTTTGAGTCCATCTTCCTATGAGTGTAGTTAGGGCTGTTGTTCCTCACGTGCATTATTGTGCACTTGTCAACACTGAATTTCATCTGCCATTTTACTGCCCACTCAGTATTGCGGGCTTCTGCCGCGACTCTCCGTGTTCAGCTTGAGATCTGACTGTCCTGAACAGCTCTGTAGCATCTGCAAATAAGGTTTTACTGAATCCGCAATGAAGGTAAATGTCCTTCACCATTCTGTTTCTTTAAATATCAGTGAAGGGAGTATTCCTGACTGCTCAGATTTCAAGCACTGCAAATATTTCATTAATTCAGGAAAGCCTAAGAGTGAAGTAAACAAACCCAGGTTCCATTTACATTACAAAGAGCTACTATGCTGCAGGAACCAGCACAGGAGCCCAAGTGACAGCGATTACAGTTCAGCACAGCAGCACAGCTCAGCCCCCTTGGTGGGTTTTCGCTGCCATGAGAAGTGGTCCTTGCCCTGCACACAACTCTGTTTCTCTGGATCAGAAAAATGGATCGGTTTCTCTCTGGCGCCTGGGTTGAGCAAAGTGCCCAACGTCATTAGTAGCAAAGGTAAATCAGGTTTCTGAAGTGCATGCTTGTAACAGTCAAAGGGGTTAATAGTAGAAGACGATTTGTTTTGTGAAAATGATTAACCTGACAGCAGTCTCTTTTAAATAAATCAATGTCTTCATTTGGCCTAGCCAAGGGGTCCTGAGTGGGGAAGCGATCGCTCTCATCTTTCCCGGGGATGGGGAGATCCCAAGGGCCCGCAGCTCCCCCCTCCCTTTGCAGAGGCAATGAGACACGTGCCCCCCCATGCTCTGCGCTGCAAGGGTTTGGCTGCGCTGACCCCCCCTTGCGAGGCAGCCAGTCCAGCCCCTCCCCGCAGATCAACAGTCTCTTACAGATGGCCTGCTGGCACAGCAAGCCTTCACCAGAGCCTCACCTGTACTCCCTCTCCTGAAAGAGCTGAACAAGACTGGATCTGCCAGACTCTGTCCCGGATTGTGTGCAGGTTCAGTCCCTCAGCAATCTCCGAAGCAGGGGCAGCCGTCAGCAAATCCTGCTTGTTAGCGAATATGAGCACGGGGACTCCGCTAAGCTTTTCTTCATCCAAAAGCTCAGCCAGCTCCTATATTATTTACAAGGGAGTGGGGTGAGGGGGGAAGAGGGAGGGAAGGAGGGAAGGGAAGAAAACCTTCAACCACCAGTGGTTGTCTCTAATTAGAAATATATTTAGGGCAAATGCTGGAAGAGTGTGTTCCAGTGAAACCTAGATCTTATTATAAGAGAGCAAAAATGCATACAATCATCTCTGCCCAAGGTTCAAAAGCTATTTCTTCCAATTACAGGTTACAAAAATCTTCATCTTGGTCTGAAATTAGCAGTTGCCTTAGAGGCTACAACTCTGCCTTTTACCAGTCCCTGCTCCCAGGAGACCAAAACTGATGAAACAGCAAAAAACATGTAAATTGGCAGTATGAGGGATCTGTCTTAAGTTATTGCCTGACTGGCGTTTGTACCTGAGCAGCCGTTGACACCAGCCCTGATATCTTTGCTAATAATGAGTTTCAGGGGCTTGTTCCAAGTTTTATACACTGCAATTTGAGTGGGAGAGGACTTTTTTTTTTTCTTTCCCCCCCAGAAATGGAAATCTCCCTCCCATAAGAAAGTGCTGCTGAAGACAAGCTAGATCAGCTTCACTGGCTGGATTTTGCCTCCATATATGCAGCATGGGCTGGGTGGTATCTTGAGAAATGGGTTTGTTCATTCAAAACCGGGTGACTCAAAGAGATTCTTTCAATAGCTCAAATCTGAATCTGCAGTGGAACAACGGTGGCTGAAATCCGTCATGTCTAGGGTTGTGCAATGGCCTCGAGTGAAACAAGCCCACAGTCTCAAGTCACTTCCCTGTGTGAACATATGACAAACCCAGCAGAACCTGAACCTGCAGGGATTGCTGGTGCTGCAGATAGATGAGATTTTTGTGGGCTCCCTATTTAGCTAGAAAGGTCTTGTGCTCTCAGATACCGTCCTAACGCCTTTCATCCACCGGCTAGAAACTCATGGATTAAACAAGTGCAGTCAGGGAGATGCTAAACTGCAGCAGAAATCTGACTCCACCCCCACAAAAGCAATGTTTGGTTTGGAAACCAGGATGAGAGAATGGAGTTATAAACAGAGCTGGCCAGGAATTTTTCAGCAAAATAGGTCTTTCATCTGACACGGCTGATTTATGGAAGCGTTTGCAGAAATATGAGGGGTCCAGGCTGACTCCGCCTGACTCAGGCAAGTGCTCTAAGCTTCTGCTTCCTCTCCCTCTCTTTTGCCCAATGAATATTTAATTATAAAATGAAATAGCTCCAAAAGGAGAAAGATTCCCCCACCCCTAGAACAACCAACAGTTCTGCTGTTAGGGTGTGTCCATGATATTTGAGAGGCAAAAGATCAAGTGCCTCCTTCAAAGCAGGCAGAACAGAGGGCTTGAAACCAAATCTCCCATTTCTGGGGGGTAAATCTTTTGCTAGCTATTTTGGGACACTGTCGCTTTCTGAATTTTACAGAAGAAAGTTCAAAAGTCCTATTTTTGTTCCATCTTAAAACACAGAATGTTACAAAACATCAAAACTTCGCAAAACGGAAATCTTAATTTTATGGCCAGTCCTAGTTACAAAGTTCTTAGAGGTTTTTTTTTTCCCCAATTACATCCAAAAGACAATCAAGTCAATATGATTTCCATTTCAACTCTGTAAATAAGAAAATGTGATTCCTTAGGGTCTTGGTTTGGCAAGGTTTAAAGGACTTTGGGAAGTTTTTGCTTTCAATATTGGGCTCCATTTGCTATTATTGTATAACTTCAATGAAAACCGTTCTATTTAAACGGAAGTAGGCTACCTATTTTCCTTGTTTCACATCTACCAAAATAATCTGCATTGATGTTGAAAGGCAAGTCTCTCTTGAAATGCAAATTTCCCTCATAAACAACAAAATCATCTTCCTAACTTTTGTGAGAAAGGGGCACTCAGAAGCACCGAGTTACTTCAAAGGAAGCTGCGCGTAACTCACTCACCTGACCTGTTTCTTCAAACCTCTTCCTATCTGCACTGTCAATAACATAGATCTGAAAAAGAAGTAAAAGGAAGAGTTACTCTTCCCCAAAAGACACTCTTCCACGGTATCACGTGCGTAAGTGAGCCGAGCCTCATAATTACGCTTCAGGGCACAAAGATCCCCAGTATTATTTATAGCAAACATTGACAAAACTTCATGACGTTCTGAAAGGAGAGGAACCACCCCTTTTAAAGCTGGGGGTTTGACAGACACGTGAGTAGGATGAGAAAGGAGCTGGGGGCAGCACTGGGGTGCTCTCACCACCTCCACAGCGCGTATTACCTGGAGAAAACAGGAGGCTGCCTGGTTATCTTTTCAAATGACCGGCTCACAGGTTGAAACTGAGCACAGGAGGACAAAATGTGGGGAGCCAGACCTGGTCTTTCACCCTAGGGAACAGTGCACAAGCACTGCATGGGTGCCACTATGCCGTGCTGCCCTCTAGCAGCACACATCACCTCCTCGATGAGCCACCAAGGCCATGGCACTCAGGGCACAGATGAGTACACTGGGGACACTGAGTTCCTCTCCATCAGGAGATCCTACTGCAACCTCCTGGAGCAGCTGGTTGGGGCAAAGGGGTGGATTCAGCCTCTGAGACTTCTTCAGCTATCAGCTTGTCCAGCAGGACTATGGAGAAGACAGGGAGTAGCTGGCTCACACAGACTGACCAGCAAAGTCCAGCCACCCTCTCAGGGCTTGGCACTACATCTCATGGTGCAGGAGGAGGTCCCAACTGGACACCTGTCCCCTGGTACCGAGAAGGGTGGATCTCCTGGTCTGCAGGCTCCCTGCCCTGGGAGGGGGTCTCCGCTTCTCCAAGCAGCGCAGCCTATGGCGATTTCTTTCTGTAAATGCAAACGGGCCTTCTCAGTGAAGGCAGCTCTGTATCTGCAGAGGCTAAAAGGCTCCTCAGAGGTCCCCCTAAATATGCAACTAGTAAGTCCAGTCACCCTACTTCCCCTTAGCAACGCTATTACAGCTCAGAGCACACAGCTATCAAGCTCCATCTAAAGAAACGGGGAACCTCAGTGTAACACTCAGGCAAGAATAGCCTAGCATCCTTTTTTCATTGCTTGGTATGGGAAGGTTTTTAAAGGAGAAGGGTGCTGGGACATCAGACGGGGACAGGACTGGTGATAAACATTGAGCATTTTGCTCCCAGTCCCTGCCATTCTCCATCAGCTGTGATTGAAGCTGCTGGCATGTCATCTGCATGCTCTTTGGTGGCTTACAGGGAGCAAGTGTCAGCCTGGTTTTCAGGGAATAGATGAGCACAGCACCCCGCCATCAAGATAAATGGCATCCTTGCAGGCAGTCTCAGCATAAGACTCCACGCTTCCAGGATAATTTCGACCAAATAATTGGGGGAGGGAAGATCTCTAGCAGCAATATCTATTAAACTGTAGGCACTCCCTTAATGAGCAGCATTAGAGTTGTTTGAAATGGCACCAAACACACAGCAGGAGAATCTGTATGCCAGGCCTGAGGAGGTAACCCAGCAACCTCGCAGACCTCTCTGCTGACAATCTGGGGTCTGCAATCCCGCCGGGGCTGAGCTGATGCTCGCTGACAGAGGCTGGGGGCACACAGCTAGGCGCAGCTGCATGGCGATGCATCAGCAGCGCGCTTGGTGCCACGTGATGGGGAAAGGCCCGTGGGCACGGCGTGACACGCAGCCTCTCCCCACACTGCGATTCCAAGCACGTGCCTCAATACTCTATCAGCTACGCCCATCCTCTCTGCCTCTCTCAAGCATCCACGCCTGTGCATCCCATTCGGGGTAAGAAACACAGACCGAAGGAAAGGAAGAAGCTGCAGTTGTGCTCTGGAATGAAACTGGACCATCATCTCCTTTGGGACATCTAGGGGAAGCTTAGCAACACATGAACACAACAGTCAAGCACTACTTCTCAACTGCAAGGTGGCACCTCCCATATTACCGCACTTCTCTTACTGGCAACGAAGAGCTCTGGGTCCCAACCAGAAAGACTTTCTCCTGCACCGCTCCGTTCCTTGCTAGGGAGCTATTTTGCAAGATGAGAATTAGAGACAACAGTGCTCGGGGCAAAAGCCGCAAAAGCACACCAGAGAGAAGGTAAAGTATGTGCGGAGTGCCTACTTCCAAACCAGAAAGCGCTGTGCCAAATAGCTGCAGGTGCCTGTCTGAATATGCAATCAGCCAGATATCCACACCTTATTTGCCTGGGTTAAGCTTCCAAATATCACAGGTGTGTGATGCAAGACCAAGTTCTCATTCAAAGGCACCTGCACGGATTTGAATTTGCAATCACTTCCTGCTTTTTAACACCCTTTAGAGGGCACTTTCCGCTTCATGCAATATAGTTTAGGAGAAGAGAGAAGCAGGGGGTCCTGGGAACTGTAGCATTTCAATCTCCACCTTCTTTCTATGGCCAGGGCCTGACATGAGCCTGTTTCTGGCTGTGGTGCTCGGTAGCCCAGTTTGCCAGTTTGAGTAGCCACTGAGTACACCATGTTGGAGAAATGGAGCTTGAGGGAGAAATTCCCATATAGTCAGGTGCCTTCTTTGAGCAACAGGCCAAAACAAAACCTGGAGTGAGCGGGGCAAAAAGCGCATGTGGTGGGACTGGATGAAGAAGTTACACGAGGCTCAATTTACAGATGCACAACCTGCACCAGCTTTGTCAGAGGGTAAAATTACAGGCTAAAACAGGTGAGGGCTGGCAGAAGAGAGTCATCAGCATATACTTGATTCCGGTCTTGGTGTGTATGGACATAGCAAAGCAGCGCACTAACGTGCAGACTACTCCTAGTCTGGGACTGGGGAGCTCAGATCCATGTGCCCACCAGTTATTCCCTCTGAATTCACACCGCTGCTTCCCAAAAACTGATTCCGCTTCTATCTACCTGTTTTCTTACTCGCATGGAAAGAAGGGTTTTCTCTGTACACTGTCTTAACTGGGGTGGGAGGAGGGCAGGGAAAACAACTGCTTTCATCGCCTTCAGTCTTCAAATTCACCTTTATTTATGCCCCTCCCATGCAGCACACACTGGGTGGAAGCCCACAGGCCAGTGCAGCTCACTGCCTGTGCCAGCAGAGCTTTCCAGATAGCGTTTTGTGATTGCGCAGCCTCTGCAGCCTGAGCACCTGCCACAGCAGGCAACGATCCCCTAGCTGCTGCTCTGCGGTGTTGGCTTTGATCTGCACACCTACTGCCTCCCCGCACACTGCTGCAGCGCGGGACTCGGCCGCGCCGTGTCCTCCTTCTCGACGGCCACAGAGGAACAGGCAAACCGTGTCCTGCTCAGTTCCTCAAGCCCAGATCTTTCCTCACGGAAGATCTCACCATTGCAAAAGCAACCAGACAGGTTATGGTGTGGTGGCCGCCCTCAAACAGCCAAAATAAGGCTAAAAAGAGGGGAATCTGCATGAGATTACTGAAGGTTTATTAGTCCTCTTTAACAGCTTCATTTGGACAATGCTTTCTAAATCTGCAGGCGCAGCCAGGCCCTTCAGGACCCTGACATGAGCCCTGGAGCAGAGAGTCCTATTCCTAGTGCTCTGATCCTTTCATGGAAGCGCACTGAAGCTCCCGACACATTGGTGAGTATGTGTGTGTGACAGGAGGGAGGAAGGAGGGAGGAAGGGTGTCTTTCTGAGAGAGCTTCCCGCTTTCCCATAGGAGCCCTGCAGACCTTGCTCAGAACAGCCTTTTCCCTGCTCCCACAGGCAACGTTGCTTGGGGTGGGGAGAGGCCTGGAGCCTCCCCTGCCTGCCTTCACCCTGTCCCATGTGGCTGCACGTTAGAGGTGCTCTTTGAAACTAGCGTCACAGGGTAACAAAACATGGAAACAAAAGGGTTCTGCATTGTAAATGGAACCGTAGTCATCTGTAGCTGCAATTACCTTACAATTAGCTAAGATGTCAAAAACTTCAAAGGATGATGTTATGACTAAAGAACCAAAGGAAAAAGCAAGAGTTCTCTCTGTGCCCCTCAGCCAGAAGCTATCTTACCTGATGGCAGACACAGCACTTCGTTCTGCCGTGCCTCAGTTTCCCCAACTAGAAAACAAAGGCGCCATGCTAACCTACCTCTACACAGGAGGCTTAAGTCATGAATGCCCGTGACAGGCCTTCAGAGCCTCCAGTGAAAGGAGCCATAGATGGGTAAACTACAAGTTATTAACGTTCTTTCATTTGAAGGAGACTGAGATGAGAGGAAAGGAACTGGCTATAACCAGCACCATCTTGCAAGTAAAAACATACAACGGAATCATTTCTCCAAACATCACTGTATTTTTCTTACTGCACCCAACCAATCTTGCTGTTTCCCTCAGAATAACTCCTGTTACAATGGCAAGGGTGTTGCTGAGGACTGGGACATTACATTACTTGTTCCTGAATTTCTGGCTGAGACCTTGGAAAGCCATTGCATGAACACAGCATTCAACTGCAGCCAATACTCACAAGGATATCAGTGTTTTCAAAATAGTTCCTCCAGTACGGCCTGATCTTCCTCTGTCCACCTATGTCCCATACGTTCAACTTGAAGCCTTGAGACTGTACACTTTTGATGTTAAAGCCCTGGAAAGAGCAGAAACAAAGCCACATAGAGCATAAACCTGAATGGCTGGATCACGTTCATAGGCAGCCATTTACACCTTATATATCCCATGCCTGCAATGTGCAGCGAGATGGGCTGGGCAGCCACAAAGATGGATCAGCTGTGGGAGAACACAGCCGCCAAACCATCAGTTTGCCAGTTCTTGGGTCAAGGGTTGATGCTGTCATGGCTACAGAGACATATAATGCAGTCAGTGCCCTGGGAGGGCTCAGCAGGGTGGGTGCTGGAAGAGGTGGGAGAGGTGCAGATAAGGAGAAAACAAGGGCGCTGTGAGAAGCAGGACTGAGCTTGTGAAAGCCGAGTAGAGAGTCCCGGCTAACACGATGCCAGAGGTCTCAGCTCAATTCGACACGACACAGCTAATGCCGGGCTTAAAAGAGCAACAGCTGCACGTCTGAAGGGTCCATTTCATCAATTAGAGCACCAATTGAAAGGGCATTCAAGTAGAAAAACAGGATGTGGCGTGGGCTGGCAACGTGCTGCTGCACAACCCGAGGGACTGGCTCCTGGAATCGGGGTGTTGGGGTGGGAGCTTTGGGAGGCGGCTATGGGGTGGGAGGAAGCATCTCCCATAGCTCTCTAGCAACCTCCTCTGGTCAACACAGGAGCAATGCTGCAGTGCTTCTGATGGGATACATCCCCCTCCCCAACATGGAGGGGACTCATGGCATCAGAGAGGGAGTGCTAGAATATGCGGGACCCTTGGAGCTGGCTGGGTGAAAGATGCAAGGAGACAGGGGCTTGCCCAATGCTGCAGCATCCCCTATACATGCCCTCTGTTTCGCAAGGACAACAGGAACAAAGTGTCATCCGCACAATCCTATAGCATGACCCAAAAGCCTTCTGCAGAACTCCAGGGCACCCATCCACTTTTGCACTACCTGACAGATCTGGCTTGATGATCTCTGGCTCCTTCAGGGAACCTCCTCTTATGCACAAAACACACAAACTTATGGTGCACCAGGCTCCAGTAGCTCCCCTTTTTACTGAAATGCTCTGCTGAATGATTAGTGCTTTGCATAATGAGGCAGGTTGGACCACAAGAGCTGCCTTGGGCAGGGAAAGGCCTTCCTCACCTGTGTTGGCGTGATGTGGCTGATGTCCTCAGATGCCAGCTGTTTCAGGAGTGTGGTCTTGCCTGCATTATCCAGTCCCAGCAGGAGGATTCTCACCTCCTGGTCTGGGGCGCTTTTCAGTTTACGCAGGATTGACAGTAAACCCTAAATGCACAAGAGAGACTGCAGCTGTTATTTCCCGTCCTGACTCCCTCCACCATGCCATGCCCTCCTCCCTTGAAATGGGTTGTGTTATGGCAGTGGATCCCAGGACACCTTGAGCCCCCTCCTGCAGTGCCTATTCCCATTTTCTCTTTTACTCCTCCCTCTCACCCCAATTTTCCTTCATCTCGTAGACTATCGACGAGGTCTCAGACAGCACAAATGTCGCTCAGTGGGGTGCAGCACTGGCTGCATGGCTCTTGTCACACAGCTGTTTGGCATTCCCTGTGCCGGGAAGACAGTGCCTATGGATATCATGCAAACCAAGTCCTTGCGAGCTCTTCATTATCTTTATCAGAGGGAAAACCCCATTAATTTAATCTCCCTCCTAGTTAACTGCAGGTTACTGTGTACCTGACATCCGTTCTTTTCATAGTAACTCCCTGATCATCTCAAACCCCGTTTATCTGTCTAAAACATGCTGGACCCATGGGGCACGTGCAGTTCTGATTCTCAGGATGTAGCACTTAACTATCTCAGATCACCACACATCCTTGCTAAGAAAAGCACAGTGGATTTCAGTCATTAGCCAGGCTCAGCTCTCTGAGCTGACAGTATCACTCAGGATTAGGAAACAGAATATGCAGGTCAGCTCATTTACAACTGCACATGTTACAGCCGCACACCCAAGCTTTTGTCAGTGCCGCTGCTCAGGGACCTGCACCTCCCTAAAATGGCTGGAAAGATACTGTGGATCCTGGCACGCAACCGAGAGATGCAAGTCACCCCACTTCCGCCTCTCAGCCCAGCCTGGCCCCACAGGAGAGGGGCAATGACAGCCCTGGGCACCGCAGCAGGCTGCGAATCCACGACTGCCTGGGTGTCCTTGGACGCGTTGCCGTGCTGCTCTGCGCCTCTCCTCGGAGCCCGAGCAGCACACGCCACGCCGAGAGCCAGCCTGGGGAGGCAGATGCTCTGGCAACTTATTTGCCTGAGCAAATGCAGGAGAGGAATACACCTACAGCCCTTTCCGGCGCCCTCAGGACTCCTGCTCGGGCTCTCCCAGACAATTCCCATGTCCTGAAGGGCAATGACAAGGCGTTTCTCTTCAGCCCTCAAAGTCCCATGGCTGGGAACAAAGTTCAAATACCAACACCAACCTGGGCCCACGGGGGCCCGTCTCTCAAGCTTTTTTTGTTCTCCCATTTCCAAAATGGAGACAATGCTTCTTGTCGACCTGCAAGGGTGAATCAGTTAAATGTCATGAAGCGCTTTGTTGCTATGAGGAACTACACCCTCTAAATATTCCTGCTAGGGAGCCGTGAAGGTTGCTCCCGATCCCGGCAATCAGAAACCTGTCCTGGAGATGAAGAGCCGCGGGACGCGGTACAACTGTCACTGCTGCTACGTGTCCCCCATCTGTAGCAGTGCCCTTCTGCCGAATCCCGGAGAGCCCCACCGCAGCCGTCTGGAAACCGCTGCTCCCAACTGCTCATTGCACTGCTCCAGGGCAGGGAGCGTTTGGGAAAGGACACGGCGCTCAGGTCACCACGCCAAAGTGTTCAATAACGCAGGGTGAAAACACACGGAGAGTCAAACGCACGTGAGATTCGATCCGCCCCCCCAAGCGTTTTCAATTTGCAAGTAATTTATCGGTTTTCCGTTTCATTACCAGGCACAGCTGAAAATACATGCATGATGTGTAAGAAACAGGGAGAAGGAACTTAGCAGCTTTGGGATTGAAGGATATCTGTAGAAAGTTGCAGGACTGCCACTGTTGCTGTGCTTTTAAAAAGCACTGGGGAAAGCTGAGGTTCAAAAATTCAGAGCCCGTGCAAGGAACAGCACAACTACAATCCCACCCTGCGCTCGCTTCTTGGGCTGTGTCACCTATAGCGTAACCAGGCCAGTAAAAAAAAAAAAGGGAATCTGGATCTTGCTTGAGAGGTGTTAATCAGGAGCGGGCTCTGCTTGGTAGAGGGTGCCCTGCCCGCACGGGGCAGGGACAGTAAATCCCCACACTGCTTTCAGTCCAAGCGTACAGGCCTATAACATCCCACGCTGAGCCCCGAGAGCCAGATGCTCACAGCTGGCTCTCACCCTGGGCCGTAGCGAATGAATCTGAAGGGCTGCGTTCAGCGCAGCCAGCCGCCACACGCCCTCCCCTGCCCCAGCCGCGGTGCCCACCCCGTGTTCTGCCCCAGCGACGGTCTGTACTGCCACGGGGCTGAGGGCAGAGGAAAGGAACGGCGACAGCAAGGCCGCTAATGCCTGCTTGTTTACACGCACGTCCTAAGTGCCCTTGACATCATTAGAACACGAGTTTTAACTGCAGGACTAGCAACACCTTTTCTTTTCACCTGCAGTCAAATTTACAGTTGTGTTTGTTGGCTTGTAAATCCATGGATTTCAGCTTGGTGCGGACAGACCCCACAGGAGCAGGAACTCTAAAATTCACACATTCTCTCTCCTTTTCAGGGAAACACAGAATTTCTCATTCTTACGGGCCTGACCCAACGCCAACACACACCAGCCAAAGTACTACTGCCGACTTGAGAGCATGCTGAATCAGGCCCTATTATTTTAGTTTATTGCTCACAGTTAAAAAAAGAAGCTGTTGAAATGCTAATCCTATTCACAGCACCACTTGCTAAAAGGAGAGCAGCGTATCCCAGAGCAGAGCAGGATTAGGAGCCTTAATATTTCAGAATTCAACTCCAAAATACTGAGTGCAAAGAAACGTATTACAAAGTATTGCTTATCTACCACGGAGCAATTCTCAGGGGTCGGGAAGGGAACAGTTGTAAATGTTAATAGAGCTTCTCCCATTGTAGATGGATGCTACTTTTGGGCTAGTATGACAGCCGACTAGAAAACGATCAGCATCGTTCCATATTCTACTCAAGTGACACCGCTGCACGGCTGATCACAGGATTATCTGGGGTAGCCAATAGAAGAGAGGATATATATAGAAATAGAAGTATTCTCTAAGGTATAAAGTAAGCTGATTTAAAAGGCTGGAAGACAAGCAAGCCAACAGAGAGAAGTGGACTTTATTTGAGTAGCTGCCGGCATAGGTTACATGGCCTGTACACACAACTTAAATCAAGAGTCAGGTAATAGTACTGGTTACTGTGACGGTTACTATTTTGTAAATATTATTTAAAACGTGCACCCAGCATTCTCCCTCTAGTAAGTGAGGATTTAAGATTAAGGAAAGCCATGCACAGATGGGTTTCTAACTTTTTTTTAATGTGTTTTTTTAATTGGCCTCACAAGCACACTGGCTAGGAAGACAGAAAGCGTTTCCTGACAGCTTAGTAGACTGTAAAAAATAACTCAGCCGAGTTCCCTGCTGCATGCCACCACTGCTGTGAGAGACAAGCGGCCCTTACTGCACACCTACTGAGGGATGAGCACTGCTCTGCTCACAAACACAATGCTGAAAGTCACTGGGGCTGATGAAAGTCAGCAAGCAACCCCTTGTCATGGACGGGAGATGTCAGGTAGAAAGCCCTAAAGGGGAAAACTGGGTGCAAAGAGGATGCTCAGAAACAACAGGAGAGGAGCAGGCCTTTGATGCAGGGCAGCAAACAAATGTCTTGATGCTGGGAGTTAACCTGCAGTGAGGAGGAAGGATGGCCAGGATGCCTGCATGGCAGCCAGGCCCGTGGTACTTGCTCACTGGTGTGACCAGAGCAAGGAGCAGGACAAGTCCGGAGCAGGACAAGTCCGGAGCAGGACCATGGAGACATTAGCTGGCTGAGGAGCTGCAGAGACGCCTCACAGGAGTGTTTGGGCAGAGTGTCATTTGCACAAAACTAAGTAGACTGCGGCATCTGTAACAGAGGAGGGAACTGCAGATGCTGTTCAGATAATGAACAGCACAGCGTGGCAGTGCGTGCAGCCTCCGAGAAGGGCAGCAACTCAAGGCTGGGCACAGCCAGGCAGCAACTGCTTCTTGGTCACCTCTGGGTTAAGCAAACTCGGTTTGATATCAGATTGGTTTGTTTAAAAACATCTCTGTCCTTGGTGGAGAGGGTTTTCTTTACAAGCACCATGAGGAGACAGACTGATGGGGTCAGCAATGAGGAGACTGCATTTTCCAAACAGTGAGTGGGGACATACGAAAAGCAAAAAAAAACCTCCTGACAATTACTATGAAATCAGAGTGGGGCATTAAATTCAGAGATGTAACTAAATGGGCAAGAGCACTCATAAACACATCGAGCATGAAAGCAAAGCCAACCATCTTATTAGCATCCTTCAGAAAACAGGGATGTGTGGTTTTATGGAAGTATATCATTGCTACGTTTAAAATACCCACTGAATTATCAAAGGGCTTTCAGTTATAGCTGGATGCAGTAATCCCATTCTCTTAAAAAAAAAAAAGCCAGACATATATAAAAATACAGTGACATTTATAGTCCTAGCTAAGGGTTTTGTGGGTTTATTCAGCTTTAAATCCATGCTGTATATGGGTCTTTTGAACTAGTTGATGCATGTAACTACATCCTGTACCACAGAAGCCGCTGAAAGGAAGATTCACTTTATAGGCCAAAGCAAAAATTGGTTTGGGACAAACAGAGCATTGAGATAATCTGTTTAAATATTGTATCAGATTGGCAATATAAAGCCATAATGGAAAGAACAATTTCCCCTTGTACTGAGGGCTGGCTACTCAGGGCACGGATAAAGCACGACCCACAAGCGGCTGCGGAGCACAGTTGATTCCTATTAGGAAAGGGAAGTAAATGTATTCTGTTTAACTTTATTAACCACAAAGCTCAGATAATGAATTTAAAATAAAACCACCCTCCGTCACCAGCAATTGCTTATCTACTAGACGCGGATATTTAGCGAGAATCAGATCAATTCACCGCGATGCAATAGAGCCAACAAAGCTCAGCACCTCAGCCTGCCGCTGCGACCACATCTCCCCCGTCTCCGCGCCCCTGCACGGCCACGACCACACGTCACTTGTCTTCACCCTCCAGGCCTTTCCCAGCCAAGCCCTGGCGACGGCTCCTGCCTCCCCGCAGCAAACCATGCCAGCCTCAGCACTGCTGAGCTCCCTTCTCAAAACTCTGTGCCTCTCCTGCAACCGTGTGAGAAACTCCGCAAAATATCCATAAAATCGCCCTGCGATTCTGCTAATTCCTTCTCCACCACGCCTACAGTCCTTGATGAGGTTTAGGCAGCGAACACGCCAAGTTCAAACCTGTCTTGGGCTCTCCTTACTCGTATCGCTCGGTTATCTCTCACCTCAGCCCGTATTTCCACGGCACGGGGAACACCTCCACGCGCTGCCCGGGCCAGAGCTGCGCTAGGCGCTGTGCAAGGTTTACTTTGAATTAAGCAAATTGGTAGCAGTTCACCATCTTCAAAGAGCAAGTTGAAGTTGGAGGGTGCACGTGGTGGCTTCTCGCCGTCACGCAGGAGAAGCTGACACGGGGAAGGACAAGGGGTTTAGCTGAGCCAAATATCCTGCTTTCAGCAGTGGATATTTGAGGCTACATTTGTCGCCCAGGGTGCAATCCTGTGCACGCAGAGCTGGAGGAGGGGAGTCCTTCCTGACAACAGCACTGATTAGCTGGTGTCCTGAAGAATGACGTTTGATTACCTTTATCTTCGGCTGCAGAACTGCGAATGTCACTAACGGTCATAAAATCACCCAGTCTTTTTCAAAATACAACCGAAGTAAATTAATCTATTGAGCACAGTTTATTCAATACTTCTTACTCTGGCAAAACTCCCAAAAAATCATTTGCTTGCCGCGTGTCTCCACCATATGGTGTCATTCAGTGTAGACTTTCTGCGCTGAAATCCAGAATTTAATGGAGTCGAGTCACCTACAGAGGTTTTCCAGCTCAAACCTACTAACACAGTTTTCTGTCAAAGAGGTTGCACAGCATTTTCTGGTTTGGTATATTAACCGACACCAGCATGAATCTTCCTTTCATAATTAAAATCAAACTCCTCTGGTTTCAGCAAGCGTGCAGGAAGCATTTTGCCCTGTGCAGAGAAGAGCCGATGCCCAGCACCAGACAATGTCAGCAGTTTGTGCCTGCTTTCCGAACCTCAAAGCCTTTGGCCAGCTGCTGGTATAGTGTCCTACCTGCATGGAGTTTCTCATACCAACGTCTCAGCAATCAGTAAAATAAACCAAAAACACGACATGGAATTCTACTGAGAAATTAAAGCAGCGTGGCACTATTAAAGCTCTTAAAGCTTTTTCTTTTTTCCCCACGGGGCAATTTTAAATAGAGCTTTACTGCCAAACTGAGACAAAAGAAATAAATTCTGGGTACTAGGTACACCTACAGCAGGCAACAGACAGACAGACGCTGGTTTTGCTAGAAACACGAGCTCAAGACCAGGAGAAAGATGCCTGACTATGACCTTAGCAATGCTAGTATTTCATCCGCTCCAGCAGATCCGCCCAGTGTCAGCTAGACAATCCATGACTCAGTTTCCTCAACTGTCAACTGGGGCCGTGCTTTGACAACCCTGGTTTTGGCATGATGAGGTCATCTTCTATCAACAGTTTTAAGAAAACACTGGCCATCCTCTGGCCCTGTCAGCTATCCATAACACATCACCTCACTCGGTAAAGACTGTTATTACAGTCGAGGAAGCCACAAGCTCTGCTTCACGCAGCATTTCCTAAACTTTGGAAAGGAGCGTATCCTCGCACGCAGCAGCCTCCCTTCGCCCTTGCTGCGCACCCGCCACTGCTCAACGGCGCCAAAGACCTCAGTGCTACACATCCCTCATGCTACGCAGTTTTATGGCTCATCATTCCCTTCGTGCTCCACCTCTGACCTTCTACCACCCCTGCCCCACAGCTGTGAGAAATGCTGGTGTGCTCTGCAGGAGGAGACACTTCCCCTCTGTCCGTACTCACTTGGATGAGCACTGACATAATTTAAACTTCAGCATTAACCCTCTTAGCACTGCAGCTGGAGCAAGCAGCCGACGAAGGGGGTTTGAGCACTTCCCAGCGCAATCGTGACATGCCAGAAACATGCAGCTACCACAGCACAGATGACAAGCAGTGAATTGTTACGTCAAGCTCTATGGATCATTTCTGACTGCTGACCCACACCCCCAGGCCACCATAGCTGCTTTGGATGTGTTTGCTGGTGTTTCAGAGAGTTGCTACCACTAAGGATTATTCTGTTTTAGCAAAAGTTGAGAGTCTAGAGAGACGGTACAGAGCTCTGCAGTCCTCTGCCCAGCCCAGCCAGCTCGCCAGGCACTCCAAAGCACTACCCACCCTGGCTGAGAGGCTACAGTTCAAAAAACAACTCCCAGAAAGGGAAAATAGACAAAGAGGCAGTAAAATGTTGTATCAAATAACACGAACACTGGAAAACACCCAGTCTGCCCTCTCCACACACAAAGTGCTCGGATAACAGCAGCCAGATCCCAGACTACACCAGCTTATCGGAACATCACAAGGCAGAAGAGCAGATTTGGCTAACAGCAGCTGCAGGCCAAATGTGTCCCACAAAGCACTGCACTGCTGGAGGCAGCTGCCCTCATCTTTACAGCAGATGTCCATCCTGTGATGGCTTCAGTATTTGGTGTGACATGCTCCATCATCAACTGATCTAAAATAGAGCAGATCCCATAGACCTTATCTCAATCTCCTTCTCTGTGGCTCAGCAGGTGGGGCCGCAGCCAGAATTAACCCAGCAAAGATAAGGAGCTGCCTTTGCTCCTCTCACGCCTCCTCCTGTGCTCTCCACTTGCACGAAACCATCTTGTGTCCAGAGGTCTCCTGCACAAAACATGTCTTTGCCCTTGGGGAAGCTCTTTCCCCATTGCTATTTCCTTCTGCCTGTGCCCTCTGCACATCCTGTGTCCTCAGCAGCAGCTCCACCACCTACCACAGCACTCTCTTACCAACCCTCACCCAGCAGCCCCAACCCTTCTTTCCAGTCCTCACTGGACTCTTCCAGAATCGCACTGGTCCCACCCCAACTACTCTCGCATCTCAACCCAAGTTGTTTCCCATACCCCAGTCCACCATCCAACCTTACCTCAACCTTGATTCAGACTACGCTACACCCCTAGCACCCCACCAGTCTCCCAGTAATGCCCTCCATCCTAACTAGATCTTCCGCAGCACCCAAGACCCCTGTTCTTCCCTTCGACCTGCACTGCTCCCTGTTAAACAATTAATTTCCTCCCTTGAGCACCTCTTTCCTCATTGGGTCCTCTCTTTGTCTCATCAGCACCAAAACTCCACTTCCAGCATTTCTCACAGCGTATTCTTTTCAGCCCAGACTGTCCCTCATGTCCCCATTCCCTGGCAGAAACCCCCAGAGCACACAACATCCCAGCAAACCACCCTAGCCAGCCAACGTTGACTGGGTTTTCCCAGTGACTCACCAGACCGTTCATCCCACCCAACTGGCAGGTTTCTTTCAGTCCCTAAGCACCACACCTCAGTCCCATCCATCACTGAATACCCAACTCCTTCATCCAGGCTTTCTCTGCCATGACTGAACCACGCTTCCAAGACTGTGTATCAACAATTGGCCCTTCCACCTCAGTAAGCTCTCCTATAGCTCCATCAACTCTTGTAGCCAGGATCCAAGCCCCAGGATGGCCCCCTCCCACCTTGGCTGGGTTGTTTAGTGTCCCTTCACAATTGCAGGTTGTTGCAGGTGCTGCCAAGCCCCCCACAGTACTCAGTCTCTGAACAATCCTCTCCAGGCTTCTCCACTGTTCCTTCCCTCCTCAGGCCAAGTGGACCACTGCTGTTCTGCCCCCCAGCCCTCCCAAGCACCTAACCTTCCATCATGTCTTCCACACCGTATCAACTCCAGGCAGGCTGACCCCATCCCAACAAAGTCCCCTGTCCCAAGCATCCTCGAGCCTCACAGCCTCTGCCTGGACCTAACTCAATCCCCTTCTCCAGGTCCCCCATAGCCTTCAACTCCTGCCAAGACCCCAGCCCCAGACAGGGTCTCCCGTGGCTGAAGGCCCCAAATTTACACTGTCCCCAGCCCTAGCAACCTCCCTTTGGCTGAGTGCCCCCAGCCACCATGGACCCAGACCCCCATGCCCTCTTGACTAGATGCCCCTGGCCTACCAGGTCCCCAGTGCCCCAGGCCGCCAGGTTCTGCACGGGTGGGCGTTCACGACCCCGCTCTCAGGCACGCCAGGCCCCCCCGGGTGGGTGCCGCCAATGCCCCT